>NC_040017.1:22829355-22830021 GCF_000972845.2 Larimichthys crocea
AATTACAGCGCCTCCTAGTGGACAAATGACACCAAATTTTATTGGCACACTTTGGGGCGGGTCTCGATGCACGTGACCAAATTTGGTCTTCGTAAGTCAAAGCGTTGCCGAGATATGAGCAAACGCCCTGTTTGGCGGCGTTGCCGCCAACAGTGATTGGCTAACATGAATAGTTGGCATCACCTATCAATGGGGCCACCCACAGTACCTGTGGATATCACAATTTCATTTCAAATACAAACACTTTAGGATATATGAGCAAAAACAATGTTTTGCTAATTATAGCGCCCCCTAGAGACGTTATGACACCATATTTGTTTCCTGCACTTGGGACACAGCCCCGAAGCATGCCATGCAATTTGGTTTTGTTTCGCCAAAGCGTTCCTGAGATATGAGCTGACATCGAAATTGGCGCCTTCGCCGCTGATTCCGATTGGCTGTAGCACACAAACAACGTCGAAATTGAGAAATCCGACTAATAACTTTTGTGCGTATTGGCCTGAATATACTCTGTGCCGATTTTCGTGAGAACCGCTGAAAATTTAGTTTCACTTTTGACATTTTCCAATATGGCGCAAAATCTATCATGGCGCATTATGACGTCATAGGGTGCATTGAACTCCCTATGATCCAAGGATTCCAACGATACCTTGTTTTTGAAAATCG
>NC_040017.1:22830031-22942094 GCF_000972845.2 Larimichthys crocea
CTGGTGTCGGCACGTACAGCTACAACCTCACTTTAAAAAACACCACAACTATTCTGAGGCATTTACATATTCTTTCATGTTTTAACCAGTTTTTATTGTTAATGGGTGAACTGGTTGTAATGTAGCTTATAAGAACAAATGCATGAATCCATGAATTCTCAGTTGCCCCAATGACTGAATGACAAAAAAAAGAATTTAGCATAAACAGTTATTGCAGAAAGAATTAAATTTTGAATAAATATTATATTTTTTATTCAGTTAGGATATTATCAGCTAAATTCAAACACTGAGTCATTTTATGTTTCTGTAATGTCATCTTAAATTGAATGACACAGACAGAGGATGTTTCTGTAAAAAGGCCCAAGAACTGTGCAACTACAAAACTATTAAATATAACAATATCTGAACTTTGAACTTTTTTTTTTGTTTGTTTTAATTTTTGTTTGTTTTGTTTGTTATTTTTTTGTGCATTTTTTTGCGTCCTTGGACGCAGGGGAAACCAGAGCACCTGGGAGAAACCCGGAGAACTCGATGTTCTTTAGTTCTCCCTCCTCCTCTTCCACCTCGTGGTTCCTCAACCCCAGAAAGTGACGGGTCCTCTTCCGACAGAAGGTGGTTCTGCTGTCCTGTCTGGAGATTTCCCTGAGCGCCTCTCTGGGATTCGAGGGCCCGTGCGGACTGATGGTTGCCTGCTGCTCGCACTGGTTGCCTCGCCTGCTTCGGTTGGTTCGAGTGCCAGTGCAGGGGCATGGTCGCCTGCTTCTCACACTGCTTGTTACTCACCGGGCTTCAGCCTTCTTTGGTGGTGTTGTCACTTACTGTCTGTGATTTTTTGGAGAGCCTCTCTCTCACGCCTGGAGCTCAGTGGATGCTTCAGGTTGAGTGGATCTGAACACTGAGCTGAGTTTTCAGGCTGTCCAGCTCGCTTCAAAAATCTTTTCCGCTCACGGGCGTTTTGGTGCAGGACGGTGATACCCTTCTGCCATCTGTTGACGATGGCTTGCTGATCAGCTCCCTCAACCGTTTTTTGAGTGTTCACTTTATAACACGCGTCAACGCCTCTCTTTATCTTACCTTACCTGAGATTCCCTCCCCCTCTCTCCCACGCCACCCGATGATTCTCCCTGCTGATCTTCTTTCTCCTCTCCCCCCCCCTCTTTTTCCGTCCCCTTCTTAAGCTTCTTTTACCCCATTCCGCCCTTCTCCGTGGTCTTGGCTACTTCCGTTTCAAGCTCACGCTGCAGGGTCTCGGCCTGCTCTCTGACCGTGGTGACTTCGGCCTCATACTTCTGGGTAGTCTCGTGCATCTTGTCCAGTTCCTTCTTTAGAGTCATGTTCTTTTCCTTTTCACCTTCAATCTCTGCAGAGAACTCGTCCTGACTGAGCTTGTGTGTCTCTTGCAGCTCCTCGTAACTTGTCTGCAGGAGTTTCTTCTGCTCAAGCTCCTTCTCAAGGTCAAACCTCAGGGTGTCAGCCTGCTGCTTGACCTCATGGAGTGACACACTCGCCTTCTCCAGTTGTTCTTGGAGAGTCTTGTTCTTCTCCCTCTCTTCCTGGAGTGCCTTGAAGGCTTCTTCGTAGTCAGACTGCACGAGATGCTTCTGCAGGATCTCATTATCAAGATCACACTGAAGGTAAAAGGCTTGCTTTTTGAGCTTGGGGACATCATTTTCATACCTGGCGTTAAGCACTTGGTACGAAATATTGAGGCGTTCCAGTTCCTCCTGGAGAAGCTTGTTTTTGTTCTGCTCTGCCTGGAACTTTTCCTCATTAATGATGTGGGCCACCTGAAGCTCCTCATAGTCGACCTGCAAGAGTTTCTTTTTCTTCCTCTTGGTGTTGTCGCTGACTTGGTTGGCGATCTTTGCGGTGCTGAGAGTTTCTGGATTGGTGTACTTCTTGAGTCTCTCTAGCTCCTGCCTTGTCTCTTTTTCCTTGTTGATGAACGACTCCTTCAAGGATTTTTGTCTCTTCAGCTGTGCTTTTGTTTCCTCCAACTCTTGGTTGAGTTGGCAGCTGGTCTCACAAAAGCAGCCGCGTACGGTCTGCTCTTCATCGCTCCTCTGGTTACCACTGGGGTTCCCCGGGCGCTGCATTTTCTTTCTTTGGCTGGTAGTCAGTCACAAAGTAATGCTTGTAGGTTGCAGTTGTAGATCTCTGACGAACAGTTGTATTCTGTATCAGTCGTTGTCTCTTTGCAAATTGTCTTTTCTGGCTCTTTCTCACTGTGGTATCACGATTTGAAAGGTCTGAAAGGATCTGACTGACTGAAGCGTCGTGGCCTTATATACAGTCCTGATGATGTCACAATGCATGTGCCTTTAATGTGTGGTTTTGCTTTGATCTGTACAGTTCCATTTGTCCCGCCTCTTTTTTTCTCTGATTTGTTTACATTCTAAGTCACATGGTGTAATTCAAATGTAAACACATGGCTGCACTGCCAATAGGGCGGCAGCCAGAGCCACCACACTCTTCAGAAACCTGTAGGTGACGTCGCGGATACTACATCCATTGTATACTGTCTATGGTCTGCCTCAGAGTACGATGCTGGTCTGCACCATGGTGCAAGATCATTCAGTTATTTACATACACTCTGTAAATCAAAGACACATGAATGAGCAAATAAAAAAATGTCAGAAGAAATATTTACTATTTAGTTTCTCATAAAAGTGTAGATTGTGAGTAGATTGTGTTGAAATCCGTGACTGCACTGCTTCATTATTTACCCTCATCTCGACCCTAACAGTCCTGGACTAATTTATCTGGCTCCGGACTTTCAGTCAGTCAGTTTGATTGTGGTCATTTCATTAAAACAAAAACAATACAGGCCACAACATTAATGTCGGACCCACCAAGGTCGATGGTCCAAGTGCACTTGTTGAGCCACCATTTTTCTACAGCAGCCCAGAGCAAACAACCCAAAGATGATCTAGAAATGGCCTTTTTATGTGAATTTCTGCTACTTCACTGCTGGGTGCCATTAAATCCTACACACTGGAATATAAGTATCAGGACAGTGAGTCTTTTTTTAGCATATTAAGGAGAAAATGTAAAATTCTGTGGAAATAAATAACATATATATTTTTTTAATTCTTTCACTGTATATTTTATCTTTAACTTTATCTTTACATGGTAAGATGCCACAAGTTCACACTAGCTCCCTGAGCCAGGCTGATTTTATTGGCTAAAAAAAAAAATCTAAATTCCAGCATTAAATCTCTCAATGCAATGAGTCACAGATTGAAAAATATAAGAATGTGGACTATTCATGGGTGGGTGGTGGTATGTTTATTGTACTTGACATTTAGACTGACCTGAAAGAGAGCTGAGGAATCTATTCTGAAACCATCTGACCCAGGTTGCCTCACTAGAGGTAAAGCTCCAGGGTCATCCACAGCCAGGAAAGCATTGAAAGCTACATTGCCAAACGCCCGGGCCTGGGTCTCTGGCTGGGCCTTGTCCTGGAGTGAGAGGAAAGAATATTATAGCTTTGAATGGACACAAACCACATGTGATATGATGAGAGATTTTTTTTTTTTTGTGCTTACAATGATCTTGAATCTGTAGAGTAGTGATGGGGCGTCAGCCAGACAGCCAAACTCAAAGTTGCTGGGGTTGTATTTGGGGACATATCCATCAGCTCCGGTACACAGGAAGACTTTCTCTATGTTACAAATGAATGAGTCGCCCAAGTTCTGCACTGGATCCACCATCACTCGACCATAAATTGTATCCCCTGAGGGAATAGAAATTCAGTTTTCATCATTGCAAAACACATGTAACACAACACATCTGCACAAACTTGATGGTTTAATTGAAAGTTGTACTTTATTCTCTTTTCTTTTGCTCAGACTATAATATTGGGCACAGCATTAGGCTAAAACTCTTTCACACTCACTCAGACAACAGCTTTGAGAACTTTTCAAAGACTTTCAAGATATTGTTGAGAGAAATAAAAGTCAGGCTCTTGTAATTAGCTTGGTTTGGGTAAAGACATGAAAGTGGTCAAATGACAATTCATGGAGCTTCAATTTCCTTTCATTTTTTATCCTGTTTGCTCAGGAAATAATGGAGAATTATGCTAAATCAACAGAAATATTCATCACAAAGGGATTTTCTTTTGATCTGTAGAATGGAGAGAAAGTCCAAGGAGCTAAGCAATTAAACACATTCAGAGTCATCCAATCCATTTCAATAACTTTATGGCCTATTTTGTTTTTGTTTTTTTCAATTATTTGTTTTTAATCCACAACCTTTCAAGAGCAATATGAAATATAACGAATGCTTAAATTGTTGTCTTACCCTGCGAGAAAGCAGTGTCACTCTCCTGTCCAAAGCCCATGGAGCCATCCGAGAGCCAGAGCATCCGTTTAGAGAGTAAGATCATCTGCGTGTTCAGACTGAACTCAGCAGCCACGGGGTCGCTCACCTAGAAACACATGGAAGAAGAAGCAAAGAGTCTTTCTTTCTTCTTTTATATTATTTGCGATGTCTTTTTATGTGTATGTCTTATTTTAAGACATTGGGGTCGGATACATTTTTAGCTGTGATTTGTCATTATTTCTGGCATTTTATGGGCAAAACCATTTACCATCCATTTCAGCTTTGCTATTATCACTCTAGGTGGTCTCTTGGTGCTGTGGGTGGTTAGATGTTGGCAGACACATAACACTGCAGTTGCAGGTAAATGGATTAAAAGGGGGATGATCAGAGTTTTGTTCTTATGTGTTCTTGATTAGATGGAATGAACCAGGAGGGGCATGAACGGCAAGAAAGAAATGACTGAACAGGAGCCAAGAGGTGTGGCTTACAGGAAGCAATGAATGGGTGAGTAAGGGGGGGAAAAATGTCCTAAATAAACTTTCACAAAGATTCGTAGACACTAAATGTTACCGCATGTTTTGTCACATAAAATGTTATATGTATACATTTTAAATTTTAAATTACCTGCTGAAAGCGGATATCCATGTCAAAGGTAAGAGGCTCTCTGGGATTGCAGACAGGAGGGATGGTGTACTCCAGACTGGGAGGGGATGTACACGGGACCAACTTCACCGTGTATGTGCCAGAGTAGTCACGCACCTGCCAGGGGAAATGATGTTCATTAGGAATCAGGTTTTAAAAACAGCAAAACAATTAAGACTGCTCCTTTAGAAGAAAAAAAAAAAAGTTTACTCACAGCAAAATCAGAAACAAAAGTCCACTGCTGGATGGGCTGATTGTAGGTTGGCTCACTCCTCACAAGACTAAGGTTAAAGGTCAAACCAGGGTGGTCGGGACACATGACCATGGAGGTAAGGGGTGAAGCTGATGGAAAAATGTAATTTTATGTATCAGTATAGTCAGCACACAAGTTACCATCTGTTTTAACTAATGATAAATATGCTACGAAAAGAGAATTATCGCACTGTCACAGATAAAGAGCTGAGTGAATCTTCTCCTACATAATTATGACATGCTATAAAATAAAATTAATTTATAACTCTACATCACTTTTATATGGAATAGTGTACCTGGATGTGCAAAAACAAACAGGCCTCTGAATCGTGCCTCAGTGCGGAAGTTGACTACTAGTCGTCCCTGACCATTTATACGCATACTCGTCGGGTAGAGGGCACCTGCAGAGACAGACACAAGGAGCTTAATTTGGCTGATTAATTCATTTGCAACACCTAATTTAGTGTACAACTACTGTTCAAGTCTTACCTTGTAGTTCAGCCTCTGGTGGGCTACCAATACCGTCTCTCCATAAGATGGCAGTGTCGTACACAAATGTGAGCCTCAGCTCTGACTGTAAATCAAAGTGCTGCCATCCTCCTGCTCCCACAGGGGAGTGGAAGACATAGGACACATGGAGTGGGACTCGAAGGGTCACATAGGACTGGACCAGATTCAGCACCTGCAGTAAAAAAAACCCAACATCAACATGCCGAGTCAGAGCAAAGTACTAGTAAAGTACCTCCTGTAAGTGATTTAGCACTTTTCACAAAGTAAGGTCACAAAGTGCTTCACAGGAGAATTTTTAAATAAATCTGTGAAAAATAAGAGCATAGGAACAGTAAAAAGAAGCAAACAATAAAACATAGCCAACAACTGACCACAGAAAATTATAAAACACAGACAGCATGAGATGTGACACAGGCCAGGTCGCATAAAGAAGTCTTCAGCTGCTTTTAAAGGCGTCAACAGAGACTGCTGCACAATGTCTACAGGAAGACATTTCCACAGTGTCAGAGGCACCACCTTTTGTTTTTAGGTCATAGATCTTTACATGAACTTAAAAATTATTCCTGAACTTAATTGAAAGCCACTTTTTACAAGATAAGAATAACATTCTACAAATAAATAAAACAACCTCTGTTCTGAGTACGGCTTCATTAATATGTTTTCTTGAACTCATGAACTTAAAACACACTTTCCTGGGAAATCATGTCTATAATGTAAACTTCAAACATTACATATGTACATTTACTTGATGTTCTACAGCTGTGAGGTTTAATGTATTCTCTGTAGTGTTCATGGGCTCCGACCATTTTAGATGAAGTAAGTGCATTTTTTTATCTTCTCGCTTTGATACATTTCAGCTGCAAATGTGTCTGAATGTGTATTGCTGTTTTTAATTGACATCAAAAAATAAATTCACATTTGTTAGGAATATTGAATTCCTCTGAACTTTGTTTTTCCTCTAAAAGAGCTGTCCATAAATACTCAAACAGATTCCAAGTGGTGAAAGAGAAAAGTTTTTTTTTTTTCCTGGTATCTGCACTTTCCTCTGACCTGTGAGAGTTACCTGCCTGCACTGGCTCTGTGTTCATGTGGAGACGTGCCTACGCCTCTGGGTGCTGAGAGCTCAGGCAAATGATTTGCAAAATGGCCTTCTGACACAACCTGCTGGGCTTTAATAGATTCCTGTGGTAGTGTTAAGCTGGGCACTAAGCCCTACTCGGTGACATGACACTGGCCCCGGCCTGCACAGAACTGTCTGCACTCAGCCTGCCTGCCCACTTAGAGGAGCACTCAGGTCACAGGGCACCCACCAACAAAGGCACTTTCTTTTTCTATTGATCTGCCGTACAGATCCTGAAACTAAATCTGTGATTCCTCAGTCTTGGCATTTACATATTGTCTTTTGCTCTGTTCAACAGTAACCATAGCAACAAAATCTACATACAGAGCTGTACAAGAGCTGAACGTATAGCACCACTCCCCCTTGATGGAAAGACAGTATGGACAAGAATAGATTTTTATTACTAGATGTGTCTTCTTTAGGATTTGGAGACAAACAAGAAAGAATTAAAATCATTTTTTTCTTTTTTTTCTTTCATAACATGCTGTTATTTTCTTCTATAAATTATTGGATTATTGATATGGTCACTAATAAATGAAAAAATAGATAAAGTCAGCACACTCACAAGTATGTGCATGTCATCATCTGATCTCACGGTATTAAGACTGGTCAAGCTAAAGTTTATATCACCGGCAGCTGCCTGCTTACTTGTCAAGACATGTTTTTTTTTACTACAACATTCACATTTAAATCATGTGGCTACAGGCAACAAAGTTCCACTTGTGGAGAAAGGCTGTTATCGCCTGGGTGATGCCTTTGTTATTAAATAAACCTGAAGCCATGTAAAATGAGAAACTCTCATTAAAATAACAAACCAATATACGCTCTTATATACCTTTAGAGCCAAAACACATTTGCAAGCGCTGTAAGGCTTTAATTAATAATAGTGAGTGTAGTGGAGGTTTTCGCCATGATGTGCCCTGTGCACTCTTCCAGCCCTTCTTTATCAACACGCTGCCTTAATTAACTGCAAGTCAACTAAGAGTAGGTTTCCAAGGTGAATGCAAATGTCGAAGGCTGCAAGACATGAAAAAGCTTTGAGATCTCCTCCGTTCCAGCTCCACATATAACAGCTGATGCTGCAAACAGCACATTGTGCACGAATAGAGATTTTTATGAGGCTGTTGGTTATTGACTTGCCGGTTTGACAAGTCAAATCTCTGGTCTTACCAGGGGTTAAAGGAAGCAGGGTGTCAGGTTAGTCATTATCACAAAGGTTAACATGGGTCTCCAGACCATAATGGATGGCTTCTCCACAGGCTATAATTTAGGATCTTGAAAGTAAAACCAAGCAGGCAAGCAGGGTTTTAAAAGGCCTGTAAATTATTAATCAGGATTGAAAATCCAGAAGTATTCTGGAATTAAAATGGGCAAGACTTGTTATAGGACAGAACAGACCGGTAACTGAGTCCAAAGTCCTTTATTGAACTAACTCATGTCACTTCATGTCAGGAGATGACAAAAGGGGTCAAAGGTGAGCTAAAGCACAAAGGTGGGACTGCTTACCTGTCCATCAGTCCCAATGGTGCCTCCACAGTCACTGAGAAGCTCAGACATGTCATAGTAGCTGGTGAATTCCCACAAACACGCTTCCAAGTTGAGGTTTCTATAGAATCGTAGTGTACTGGATCCCCTGAGGGAAGTACTGTACTGGTAAGGGGCCGTCTCCCCAATCACTTCTGGATTTTTGGTGGCTTCAGTAAGGAAGCTGTAGCGAGTCTTGACC
Source organism: Larimichthys crocea (assembly GCF_000972845.2). Classification (NCBI taxonomy): domain Eukaryota; kingdom Metazoa; phylum Chordata; class Actinopteri; family Sciaenidae; genus Larimichthys; species Larimichthys crocea. The sequence continues at coordinate 22,838,605 of NC_040017.1, forward strand.
TCAGCATAGTCCAGCAAATTAGAGCAGCGATGGTTACCAACACGGGTACCGTCAGGGCTCAGTGTGAGCTCAAAGTTAGAGAGGGGCCGGGTGGACACTACAGGCAACATACCTGAGGGAGGATACACACATAGGAGTCAGACAGTACAGAAAGCATAGAAATGTTGGATTAACTATTAAGAAAAAACTAACTGAAGTAGTTTCTTGTTAAAAGAATGTGGTTGATGAGTGACATATGGAAACAGAATGGTTCCTTGCTTCAGGAGTTTCAAACCAACATCCTGCCTCAAAGTGATACTTTAACTGATGAACGTTGTTCTATACATTCAATCTGCTGTTCTTACCGTCAATGTGAGGCATGGTGACGGTTAGTTTGATGAGGTTGGGGTGGTCTGTGTCTTCTGTTCCAGTGTACCGCAGCTTGGCAGAGAAAGGCTCAGCCCCCACTGCACCTGCAACACGAGGCTGGCACATTCCTGCGACGGATGCCGTAAACAAACAAACATCAAACATTTTGTTTCCCTAAAAATACTCCACAGGAAAATTCTTTTATGTTTTAGTTTTCTGTCAAAGCAAGGACAGCAAGTACTGCAGTGGTAGTGCAAAAGGCAGCCAGCAGCTGCTTATCGTGTCGGAACCATTTTCATAAAAGTGACTAAATATTTCTTTTCTTTTTTTTTGGCTTTTTCAAGCTTTATTTCTCATAGAGACAGCTGTAGAGTCACAGGATGTTGTAGGGAGAGAGAGATGCTGAATGACATGCGGGAAAGAGCCACAGGTCGGATTCGAATCCTGGGCATCCGCATCAAGGACAGAGCCTTTGCACATGGGGCGGCTGGTCTACCAACCAGTAACTAAACATTTCAAGCTTGAGAATGTGCTGTACTCACCCTCGTCCATGCTGACGGACACTACGGGGCTACTGAGCTCCAGGCCTTCATCCCCATTAACGTTCACACCCCTTGCAGCACACTGAACCCTGGAACCAGCCTGAAAGTAGACTGAGTCCAGAGTGATGAGCTTGGAAGAGGTGAAGAAGGTATCAAAGTCAACTTCCCTCATAGGGCTGGTGACACCATCGGGACCGGTGGGGGCACTAACTAGCCAACGATAACGAGTTAGGGTGTTGTTGATGTTCTCGCTCACACAGATGGATCCTGTTTTGTCATAGTCTGGGTACTTAGGGTTACAGGCCTGGAAAGGAAAAAATAAAAATGTGAGTGAAATGCACCCTAAAATCACTACTTCTGTATACTCCTGTGAGCCCTCAAGGTAGCTTGTAATTGAGAAGTACTACTTCATTAACAGTATTCATCTGTTCAAAATTATACTGACAAATGCTAAATGAATCATTAACAGAGAAAATCACTGAAAACTATCAGTCAGTAAGTATTTATATGACTATCCCATGGGACATACAGTGACACAAATGACAGGGTATCCAGCCACGGGGAGAGAGTCCCTGTTTCTGTCGATGTCATCGTAATGCAACAGAGAAACCACTTTGGGCACTGAGGGGAAGGTGACATCTGCCATGCTGTTCATCTCCTCGATATAGATTATGGCTTTGTTCATCTGTTGATTGACAAGCAAGGCAATTAAGACAACGTAAATAGAGAACAAATTGATGCTGTTGACACTTGACAGTTAAATTACATGCTAATTTGGCTTAATTTTCACCTTTGTTTCTGCCACCATGTTCTCATCAGGCTTCAGGTGAACCGTGAACGCCTCCCTCATTTCTCTGACACTATCATATAAAATCTCCACCTCCACATAGTGCTCTGTGTCACCCTTCTTGAAAACAATTTCTGCAGAGAAAGGAGAGATTTGACAAAGTTTTTTTTCTCTCAAATTCTGTCAAATAATAAATAAATGAATTAATCAATTTATGAATTAATTAATGAATTACCCTCAGATATTGGATGGTAGTCCTCCCCAGATGTGGCAGATCCATCCTTGGTGTGAACTCGGACAACGGAGACTTTAGAGGTGTCTCCATTGCGCAGCACTGGGATCTTCACCACAGACACTTGGCCACTTTCCTTCGGCTCATTCACACTGAATTTAGTCTCTCCAAACCTAATAATCGCCTCTGAGAAAGCATGACATACAGTTTTAGTCATGCTAGTCATCTGTAACATTACAGCATATTGCATTATTAAAGCACTTGTATGTACAGCTATTTGGACTTGTCGCCCCCATGGAAATATAATAAAATACACTATGGTAGATCTAGGGAAACTGAGATGAAAGACACAGACTAAACTAATTGTCCCCATTTTTTTCATTAACATAATTTCTGCTATCAGGATAACTTAAAAGATGTTTATATAGAAATTCTGCACATTATGGCATTCAAACAGAAATATTGTAAGGGACAACAAAAAACAAAGATTTCCTACTGTCTGCATCATCTTTTATCTTGATGAGTGTTTCATTCTGCCCTCCAATAGATGCTCCAAATGGAGAGTCACTCTTGGGGCTTCCCAACACAAGACGGAGCTCTTCCTCTTCTTCATGTTCTGTGTCATCAACTAGTACCAGGACACAAGGCTTTTCAATTTCTCCTGAAAAAAAGTAAAGAGAAAAGGCATTGAGCAACTTAATATCCTTGCAATTCATTTTAACAAGTGAAGAAATCACAAACCACGCATAGGTATGTGTGCTAGGTTTTTACTACACCACCTGGTAAGAAGGTGATGATGGATGCATCTGTGTTGGGCCTCTCATTGAAGTCCATCATAACCTGGGCCGTTCCCTGCCTGCTGTAGCAGCGTACTGTGGACTTGTAGCTGATATCACCACTGCGGTATACAATGGCTGAGATCTGCCCTGAGTTCTCACTCCCCACATACACAGCGTCATGGAACTGCACCTTTGGCACTGGAATGAAACCCATAAATCAATAAACATCAGAAATACAGTGGAGAAATCACAAACTGTTTGTAACCATTTGAATGAATTTTAATAATAAGATCTTCACTCACAGTCTGAAACAGAGTCATTGATGAGGATGGTAGCCTTGCTCGGTTCCCCAAGGATCCCATTCATGGGCATCCGCAGTACCAGTTCAAACTTCTCTGGCCCCTCCAGCGCCGGCTGGCCCAGGTCATCCAGGATGGTCACACGAAATGTCTGCATGGTGACCCCTGGTGCAAAGTCCAGATTCCGGCTGATCCCCACATAATCCACACCAGCTGCTCCACAACACAATATAGGTCAGGCGTGTTTCAAAGAACAGAGTGCTTATAGGATATAGTTGATATAGCACAAATGCACTATGGTACTTGATCTTATTTCTACAGCAGTTCTCATGTAACTTCATAATTAATTTCTAAATGTCAGGCATCAAGCAAAGACGAAAGGAGATAACATGCATGCTGACAAAACAACGTTTTCTATCTCATGTTCGATAGCGGTGAACAGTTGGAATTTGTTGCGTGATTAAAGGAGAGCTGCAAGAAACTGGATATTTCCCCAAGCGCAAACAGGTTATTCATTTGCCATTCTTTGAAGAGTCTGGGTACGGAGAGCTCACCCTTTGCCCGCAGGCTTTTCTCATGTACTTATGACCCAGTTATGTGTGGAAGTGTGGGCTTGCATTTCTACCGTGCTGCATATGATTAGATGCTAGTTATTTTTACAGTTATAACGCAGGCGAGCAATGTTAAGATTCTTTACAACAGGGAGACGAGTGCCTGGGGGCAGGAGATAATAGAGGCTGTAGGGAAGGCTTGAGGAGTCCAAAGCGTAACCCAATGTGCAGAACAATCAGTATGCATTCCTAAAGCTCTGTCCTCATTCAAACACCATTATCCTCACAACACTGTGTATCCCTGATGCCAACAAAGCAAGGGGTCAAAAGAAGAGCCCTGACATCTCCCCCCGTAACCTAAAACAATGTTTACATTCCCCAGGTCATCCACCCAACATATTCAGTGATAACATCTTCTTGGACTCAGGAAAACAAAAAGTGACAGCATGACGACTTAAGTCTATTGTTTTCTGTGGTTTACATTTCTCTAAGCACTAACTAGCTGAAGCTGTCAGAGAAAGGCGCCTCACAGGTGTACATACCCTCAGCTGAGACAGGATCTGTCTTCCTGGAGCGCACTGTGACGGTTCCTCCTTTGGAAAGATCAGTCCCTGTCCTCCACACCTGCACCTCCACAAAGCCATCACTCTCATCCACGTGGTAGTCTGTGTTGCCAAAGTAGAAGATGGGAGCTGGGAAGAACAACAGAGGAAGGAGTGAGGGAGATGAGGAAACGCAGGAGGATGTAATCCATAATCATCTTTTAGCTGTTTCACAACAGGATACTCAAATGACTTGTAATTGCGGAGTTGAATCTGTAATATCTAGCATGCTCTGTAAGATTACCTCTGATTACAGGAGAAATTGAGAGAATGTTTCCATCGAAACACCAGCAGACAGTTAACACTGTAATTGTAGCCCTTAAACAACGCTTTCTAACTTCCTGTGATGATGTCTTGGGGGGATTTCTACATCTGCAACAAGTATTAAAAGACAAAAAGCAACCTGAAGGCAGAGCTGAATTTCCTGGTTTTGTTCTGGATGAGCCTGGTAGTGCAGCTGACTTTGATAGTGATGGGTCTGAGAGGCAGACAGGAGGCCTGACAGGAGGTCTGGGGGATGTAGAGCTCGATGTGCCAGCCCAGGCCTGCCTGACTGCAATTAGTGTTTCTATGAGCCGAGATTCCACTGCAGCCAAACTCACCCACTATTATTCTACTTAACCCTTTCAGAGCCTGTTTTTTCTCAACAATGTACAACATGTCATGCTGCTTGTGAAACAACGGCTTAAGGGCTTGGACCTCGATATACATTCCCTTTGGGTGGTGCAGTCAGCTACTGTCATACTGCAAGCACTGCCATCACAAAGAGACTATTTATGGATTTAAACTGCAGGGAGTCAGTCATAGTCCTTTAGAGCCATACAGAAATAACCTGAGCAGCCAAAAGCTGAAAGCAATCCAATGAAGCAATTCTACTTACAAAATGCACACATTCTCATAATTGATCAAATACATCATTGTTATGATGACTAATGGGAACAAGCCACTACTGAGCAGTAAAAACTGTGTGCTTTTTGCGAGCAACTGTGACCAAATAATGAATAAATTAACTGAATGGCGATGGCCATGGGCAGGAGTTGTGGTTTCCATGACAATGGAACTCTGCACCTACAAAACGGTACTTAGCTGTTTCTCATCACACAGTATGAGGCACAAAAAAAAAAAAAAAAAAAAAAAAAAAAAAAAAAAAAAGAGCGGGGGTGTGGAACTGAGTGATAAATGCACTGAACAAAAACAAATCCATACTGTTGTAACTGTGTGGTGATTATGTTATCTAACGAAACCATAATACAAGATTAACTGTCAGTCACCAGTGCTGCCAGACACAATTACTGGTCAAAAAAAGTGTTTATTATTTTGCACTATATCATTATTCTTTCCAGTAATCTAAGTCTTAGAAGAAATTGCATATTTTGATGCAGTCTGCTTTGGCAGTAACAGCTCTACGGTGACAAGATAAGACAAGTTCTAAAAGGGAAATAATCTTTTTAGGCAAAGCCTGGGGATTTGTTGTTCTCAGAGGAGCTATCTCTGTGGCTGAAATAATATTTCTCCTAAGAGCAAGCAAAGGACAGAAAACTTTTATGCTTTAATCTGTCCTCAGAGCACAGCCAGGACAATGAGTGCTGCATCAAGAGGTTTGCAGCTGCCAGAATTTCTCCCCACAGAGAAACCAAACAAAGATGGTTTTGGCTGCCTGCACTCGGTCCCCAACAGGAGGAGTAATCAGATCTACTAGCCTGAGGTTGGCAGCCAGGAACTCAGGCCCTGTTGTACTAGTCCAGTAATCAGATAAGGTTTGTGGAGCAGGCAAACAGTGAGCTTCAAAGAGCTACGGTCCATTAACTGAAAGGTAAACCACTGGCTCCTGGACTTCATCAGCTCAGCCACCAGCAGCTTTCTAGGCCACACAGCACATCTAAGGTTACCTAAATGTAAGACGAGATCTAGTTCTACTTATTATGTAAAATCATGTAAGGTGCATAAATTTAATTTCTACAAAAACAAATTATAAGATTACATATTATATAGTTACTCCTTGACTTTATTTTGGTGTTGTCATTAATACTAGTTCCACAAACAATGGAAATAAAAAACCCATTCCACTCAGTTCACATCTTAGAAACAAGAGAAATACAAAACATAAATCAGAAATAAAAGCACCTTACACATAGTCAATATGGCGGCCAATTTACTGTGCAAGACGTCTATATAATAAAGCCAAACAAAGCAAATATTTTTACACTTGCATATGTGTGAACATAAAATAAAAGTGGCACAAGGAGAGACACAGGCATCTGTTCGACTCCCACTGACTGCTTGATTTCACTTGAACTTTGCATGACATTCCCACAGCGCTAAGTGGCTTCTCCTAATGGTGAGATTCAATTGAGCCCTAGCAAATGCTCCTCTGCCCACTGTGTGCTCGACAAATTTCTCTCCAGCAGCAAAAGCATAGAAACGCAGCTCCCATATTCCATACAGAATAATCAAAAACTATAACCACTGATGACTGTGAGAAACTCTTGAATTTTCAAAGAAGGCTCAGGATTGAGCGTCTTAAGGCTGTTGACTGAAGTCCGCATCTCTGTGCTTAAGTACTTTGGACATCTGTTTATATCAGAAAGAATGGGAATCCAGGTGAGACATAATAACAGGGTTTGTGGGCTCCCCCTCGATTTATCCCCATCCAAGCTATAAAGCACACGCACAGGACCAACCCATCTTTAAAACAGCTCATAATCATACCTTCAGAACTAGAGAGAAATTTACAGGCAACCGACACATGACTATAAATACACGAGTCAAGTCCTGCCTTACAAGCATTCTCATGTCTTACAGCCCCAACCACCAAAACATTTTCCCGGATGCAGAGTCAATATCAAGCAGCAATTACTGGCAAGAAAGGACAAGTTTCTCCAAACTCATCACTGCCAAAAGCCAGAGTGGTAACTGTAAGGATGTTGCCATTTATGTGCAGATGGTCTGCCGCTGGGAAAATAACAAGTGTTCAGAGGATAGCAGCTGTCCATGCATGCTACTGTAGTAGCCTGGACAGCTTGTAAACTTTACAGTCTTACATGCCAAGTTGCTGGAAGTTTTACCTCTATGCAGAAAAAAACCCACAATTCATGTCCCTGGCATAAAAAAGTAGTAAACTGTCAACATTAAAAATAAGCTGGCAAGTTATTTTCAGCAACAGCTCCATGGCGTGTTTATTTGTGCCTCAGTTCGAGGCTTCAGCATGTGTTTGTGGAGATGAGAAAAAGACAGAAACAGGATTGTGAAAGGTTATTAGGCTGTGTTAAGATCTCTTTATTAGCAATATGAATCAACAACCAGCTATAACCTTTTGAACACATGCATAAACACACTTACCCGTTAATTACCACCATCCCTTTTATGTTTTTATATCGACCTTGTCAGTTTCTACCTCCTCTTGTTTATACTGTTTCCTTCAAAGCTGTGTTGCGCTATCATTAGATTCTGTCTGCCTGTTGTTGTCCTGTCCTTACTTGTTATTTGGATCTTTTTTGCTTCTGTTGGCTGCTGTCATCTTATTTAATTGATTCCAGCACTGTACAGGCATCTAGACTGGCACGCCTCCTCCGATAACATGACTGTGATCTGGTATATGGGGGGCCCAGATCTAAATGACCTGCTTGGTGCCTGGTCAAAAAAATATCTTTGATGCTCAGGTGACTCAGGCAGCAAGGTCAGGTCATTCCTTTCGTCACAGACTTAGAAAATGTCATTCAACCTTTTATCTCTTCGATGCTGCTGCCAGGCTTTTAACACATACTGAGAGAAGCAGCCTCATTATACCAAATCTTGCTGCCAGTCACTGGTTACTTGTAAGTTTTAGAACTGATTTAAATTGCTTTTTTTAAAACCTTGAATAGTCTGCCTGTGATCTGTGATTTTCTTACCTCCTATGAGCCTGATCAGTATCCTTTAAAACATCTTCTAACAACGTTCTAACTTTTATACTTTTTACTTTTATCGTGTGGCTTTTTTTCCTAAGTACTGTTTTTTGTTGCAACTATTACATTTCTTAATGTTGTGTATGTCTTAAGTTCTGTATTATTTGTTTTTATTGTAATGCAAATTGTTTTTGAAAGGTGCTGTAGAAAATAAATCTATTATTATTTTAAAACCTAATCCTCCCCCTGTATAGTACTGCTATGCTGTAAAACACCCTTATCATGTCAGTTGATAATTTGGTGCGATGGTGCACATTGCAAATACATTTTAATTAGATTTCAACAAACTGGGTGATACACACTGGACCTGGGATTTTTAGAGCCTCTCTAGGTTTAGAGCTTTGACCTCATGGTAATAGATAAGTCTAGCCAGCCATTTATTTGCACCTGTGTTTCCAGAGTTGTGTTTGGAGACTGTTAACATGCAAGGGTTCACACTATCCCTCTCAGAGAGATCCTTCCCTGCTGAACAACCAGCAGGGATAGAAAGTGCAGCAAGCAGACAATGATCCCTCACAACCTTTGCCACCAGTGAGGACTAACAATGTGTCTGCTGGAGGGTCTGGACAGGTTGTAAGCACAGCTGCTGGGGACTGAATGTGCATGAATGTCTGTGACTGTGGACAAATATTGGAACTTTACACTACTTTTATGCCCACAGGTATCATGGGGTTAGCAGCTTGTTTCTTCATGTGCATTTGCAATGGATGATTTGCATCTTGTCATAAAAAATTCAAATATACCTTTATACTAAGGTAACAATCTATTTAATATCTCATCTTATATTGGACTATTGATGAAAAATAAACTGCTTTGGTAATATTGGATTTACTGAATGTTTGCATCAATGTGATGAAACACTTTTTTTTTTACTTGTATTAGTCAAAAAATACCATTTCCACTTGGAAATGGTCTTAAATGAAATTTCCACAAAATACCAGCAACAGAAAACTACACATGCACTGAATATTTTAAACAAACATTTTATAACTTAAAACAAGGGGCACCAATAACATGAATCTCACAGTAAAATCTTCTGAATTAATCCTGTGGACCAAAATATGTAAAATGGGAAAAGTGAAGAGACCACCCAGTGGGATTTTCTTGGGTTTGGTTTACATTTTCTATCTAAGATCAGCTGCCAACAACAAAGGTAGAAATATCAATTCATGTGGCATGTAATAGGCTGGTGGGTTTCATTTTAAACAAAACAGATTTGTATGACTCCCTCTCTGTGGGTAAGGGTATGCTAATTAGTGAAATTAATGTTTTGGTGGGAAAGAAAATAAGAAAGCATTATTTTCCATGGCACAGGTTTCCAAGACTGGTTATTAGTGCAGCAAACTTCAACACATTTAGGTGTAAAAGCTACAAACCATCTTGATTTAGATTCCCATAAATTGTCAGATTAACATCAGAGGCTTGGCAGACAACACCAGCTCCAGCTCCACCTCCTACTGTGCTTGTGTGGTTTCTTGCACGTGTTTGTACCTTCGTAGGTGGCCAAGACTGTGAATTTGCACAGAGCAGGGACTGCATATTTTGGTGCCCCGTGGCTTCTAATTTCATCATATTGCGCTACTCTCGTTTTGCTGTCTTGAAATGAAGACATATCGCTGACATGCATTTTTTGCTGATATCAGTACTGTATGTTTCTAAGAAATGTTTGAGTCCACAACTTGGTGTGCCTGAAAGCCCTCATGGGGAACCTAGCATAGACCTCTCACAGGCAAGGACAGGTGCTCAGCCAAGGAAGTGACTCCTTCCTCCCATGTCCACTCCCACTGGACAACGCCTGCTATAAGAGGGATGACAAAGAAGGATGTGGTTTCCCCATTTATCTCCCTTCCTAACAGAGTGGAGTTAGGAGAGGAACCTGGCTTATGTGCTTAAATTCAACACAGAGCAAGGATAGTTGAACGTTAAGTGTGAGTGAATGTCTGTCTTCTGTCTTTCTACTCTTTCTATTCCAGACAGGAGATTGGTCTTGTTCTGCTTGCCTCAGAGTTATTTACCATTTACTTCACCATCAGTGCTCATGTCATTTCATTATCACTTCCTTCAGGGAGATATGACAGTTTGACACCACCTCATTTTTCCCACTCTTCACGTTCCATTTATTCAGTGGATTCCATTGTGCATCTAATCCGAATTATACTCTGGAGGTGTTGCTGTGCCAACTTTAGGCATGTTGTATATGCACGTGTATGTGCTTTGTGTGTATATACGGTATGTTCTCAGGCAGTGGATCTAATTCCAGGTACTCATGTCATTACAATAAGGAGCCAAGTTGTCTGACAATAACTCCAGGTACTGTTTGTCTCCACGTCACACCAAATTTCTGAAAGTGAGAATCACGATTTGACAGTCACAATAAACGACACACACAAAGGACGTTTCCACAAAAGGAGGCTGTAGTCTGGTGCCGTATGCTGTATGGGGCACCCTTGTGAGTTTGGTGCTTTCTGACAACTGATATGCAAAAGGGGGATTTTGATTGTCATTCAGGCACCCCGACAAAGCCAGCAGGAAAAGAAAACATGATTACAGATAAAGCACGAATAAACCTGAGTACAGACTGCTAACGCTGGTTGTCAGCCTGATTCAAGTTAATCCTATAATGCACTGAGCCTTCTTTTCTCCTCTTTCTGTGTGAAAAGACAGGGCCTCTAATGAAGGAAAAAAGCATGCCAGGAAGTCTTAAATCTGAAGAGTGAAAACATTTCTTGGTATATTTTATCATGAATTGACTTTTTAAGCTACAAAAATTGGATTACTCAGGCAAGTCATTGTTTATAACAGTTGAGATAAAACAGCATACTGGCTGACTCTATAAACCAGGGGCAATCATAAAACAGAGTTTGCCTTCCACAACTAAAAAGCAGTAATATAAGCATGAATACGAACACACAGTTTATCAGTAACCATGGTCCAACCCATTAACGCTTTGCCATTGTTATTCTGAGACTACTTCCCAAGCAATATTCAAATTGGCTTATCTTAATTCTTTGCAGCACTTACTAAAATATATGTGCTTTATTTGTCAGCCTACCTATTTCCCAAACATCAATGAACCACATCTTAAATGTAAATGACAAGCAACCGTATATGGTAAGAGATGAATCAATGATGTCTCCAATCGATGAGCTCAGAGCCATCCATAAAGACTGTGATACTGTTAGGAAATGTAATAACTGCAGTGGTAAAACACCTCTTTGTTTAAGCAGGAAAACTGCTGTAAGGACCGACTGTTGTACGTCCTATTTCAAACTTGTCTCAGCAGCTGTCTTGACAGTCTGGAGTCAATACTCAGGAGCAGCTGAGGTCAAAAAGGCCCTGTACTCGCTCTCAGGTTACAATGCTACAGTAAGAAAACATTCCAAGCACGTTACCTCCTTCTTCCTGAAGCAGGTCAAACAAATCTACTTGAAGTGTGTCTGCCTTGAGTCCCGCAGGGAATAGAGGTGGAGAATAACCTGTTACATGGTCTGAAAACTGCTGCTGCAGCCTCGAGAGCTCCAAGGTTCAGGTTCATGGACAGATTCACACCCTTAGCACTGATTTTGCCCCTGATCTAAACACTATGTTTGTGGTCTAAATACATTTTTTGACAGGGTGATTAAAAGACTGAAGGCACTGTGTTGCTAAGGCACCGGAGGTTCACATTATTAATGTGATTATTTCAGCAGTTGTCACGCTGAGGGAAAGGTGTGAACAGCAGGACCATTGTCACTCACTGAAAACAACACAGTTTTGCGTGTTGTGACTATCAAAACTAACTGGATCAACGCTATGCTGTGCTAGAATCATTTTTACAATTCAAAGTCTATGACATTTTCAGCAGCATGTACCATACTACAAAATGGAGGGGTCTCCTACAACATGAAGACTAATTTTGAGTAATTTGAGCAGTTGGGGGAGATAAAAAAAAAAATAAAAATCTCAATGAGGCTGACGTACTTCAATTACTTGAAAAAAAAATACTGATTTCCCAATGGACATGATTTTCTGACTACTTAAACCAAGCAATTAGATAGAATGCTGAACTGAATATTGCATCATCACCCCAATTATGTAGCTTCGAATGGGTTTTGATTCGAGTAGAAAAAAAAAAGACGGTTCCGCAATCATGCCGGGTTTTTCAGCTCCAGTGTGTTGCCTGCCTGCAATCATAAAGCCTTGACTTCACAACAGTGCTTCCGGAGATCGTCTGAGTGATAGGGAACTGAGAAATGGCCGTCAGGTGTTGGGGAACAAAGAGGCGTCAGGAAGATATGGGGGACTATCAGCCCTCCAGTCTGAGCGTGCAGATATGAGATAAAGCCTTTGCCCCGGGGAAGGCGGCTCGCACACTCAAACACTTTATCTTCCAGACATTGTCAGACAAGCACAAACACACACACACACACACAAAAATCATACACATATTTATATATTTGCTTCCTGTCTGCCCACCTGCTCTCCCTGTGTCTCTTTTTGCATCAATATATGCACCAAAATATATTGCTTATCCATAAACAAAAGATTTCACAAATATAGTAATGTGAAACTAAATCAGATAAAAGCCCTTCTAGACAAAAACAGATTCCCCGTCTGCCTTTTCTTGTGGTTTTAATTAAATTTGAAAAACCTAAACACAGAAATGTGTCTAAATGCCACAAAGCCTTTTTATTTGTTATACCTGCACAGACTTTTTACACTTGCGATCAGTAAAATGTCATCTTACCGTCTTCCATATCAGCAATGATTGTGATTCTGGCTGTGGGGAACTCTGAGCCCAGACGGCCCCCCATGGGCATGCTTAGGGTGACATTGAAGCTTTCCTCCTCTTCATACAGTGAGTCATCGATGATCACAACCCGGCAAGTTTTCTCCATCTCTCCCTTGTCGAAGCGCAGGATGCTGTGATGGTCCTCAGGCCTGGAGATGTAATCAGAGTAGGACAGCACTGTGGTGGGGATGGTGCCCGTGGCTGAAACTGAGTGGGCAGAAAACAGAATAATAGAAAGCGTAGTTAACGATCAAACTCAAAGCCACAATACTTTTTTCACATAAAAATCAATACATATACAATTTTCCTTTTATCTTTTATGAACAATTTTTACATGCATCACTGAAGTATCACCACAGGATCATATGCCTAGAAAATCCTTTCTTAAGTTACTTTTATTTGATCTTTTATCATAACTTGTAGACAAAAACCTAAACTCCTTTTCAAATTATTAGTAAGCCTGCTTTAACAGAACAGAAACCTTCACTCTCGACTACATTTTACCATTCACAGAAGATTTTGATCCAACACAGACATTCATAAGGTCATTTTCTTTGCACTTCCTTTGAAATTTTTAAATCAGGTAACAAATGAACAGCTGCCATCGAGTCGAATCAGCGATGAAAGGCAGACAGCTTTTGGGTTTCTCTTTTTTTTTTTGGTATATTGATTCACTGTCACTTTAAACCGGCATTTTAAGTGTATGTGTCTGATGCAAGTCATTAGTGCTGCAGAGTTATTATCAACATGACAACCTTCACCATCTGCTAATTCAAACACATGGTGGCCTTGACGTATGTCAGTTACTGTGCAGTAATTCAGCCTCGGTCTCGGTCTGATTTCAAGAAAGAGAAGTGAAAAAGACGAGTAACAAGTAGGCTACTAGGATCCACCTGGGACTAGATTTTGTAAAAAAAATAGTTCATCCATGAAACATTGCTCTTGTGTTACCTTGCTGGGTGTAGCAGATGACCATTAGCTCCTGACTGACATCTCCACTCCTGTGCACTGGAATAAGCAGCTCGCCAATGTCCTCCTCTATGTTGTATGTAGCTGAGGGTATGAACACTGTTGACTCTGTACGTGAAGAAAATCACATTAGTTCATTACTTTGACATATCGTGTGTGTTTATCTGAAATCTTTGTTTGTGAGTGCTTGGTTCTCTGGCAAATTGAATGTGATAAATTGAACGTCAGGTGAAGTGAAGTAAATGATTGGAAATGAAGAAAAGGGAAATGCCTCAGAAAAGCAAATCATATGTGACATTATTTGCATCTGGGACCTTATTACAGCTCTGCTGATCCTGCTTCCATCATGTTTAATCAAAACCCACCTTCTACTGTTTATTTATGTGCCGCAAATATTCCAACATGAAGTCAGTTTACACTGATACAAAGAATAACACAGAGAGACAGGTCTGGTTATTGACTCACTAAGTGATATGAGGTAAATGTGGAATATGTCATCCTTAAAAAGAGAAAGAAATCCTTTGTTGAGAGTTAAAAAATAAAGTGTACAAATAAACACCTCACACAAGAGGTTGAATTTAAGAAATCTATTGTGAGGTGCCCACATAAATTGGCTTGAATGTTAATTATGTTTGCAAGCGTTTAACAATTCGTTTTTTTCAGGTTTACTGGCAGCTCTCCATTTCTTTGTCTCCGTCCTCATTTGACCTGTATATAAACACCAGGAAAGTAACGAGCTAACAACGTTTCAGCCATGAAATGAACAGAGCACAGACAGAAGCTTTGTCTCCTTCCCAGTGAGCATCAAGGTCAGCCCCGTTAACAAGGTGTTGGTAAGTCAACAGAACTTGACCTTTGCTGTCCTCTCCTAAGGACCATGCAAACAATTGCACAGAATGATGTGGCCCCTCTTCTTGTTCTTCTTGTTTCTAAAAACTGGGCTGTTTACAGCCTGAGCCACTCTGGTCTGGTATAAAATAATGCATTTTTCACAGTTTTTTAGTTGGCAGCCCCTGGGCTTTTCCATTTTTCAGCTTTCATTGAAAAGAAAGAACAAAAAAAAAAAAAAAGAAAATGCATTTTTATAAGCTAAGTTTACATGACCTTGTAAGGCCAAAATACATTAAAACTTTAGAAACCATAACCAGTATAATGATATGATAATAGACATGTGGCTATGAAAGACAATGTCTGTTGCATAAGGAAACATAAAATAGAAATTCACATCTCGCAGTAAGATAGCTGCCAGTTTTGTAGATTTCCCACTAGAGACTAATGTTCCGTGAAACAAACTTCCAACTAAACACGTTAATTAGCATAAATTGTTGACAGCAAATTCTTTGTTTTCATCCAATGAAGTCCTATGGGATGAGGAGAAACATTATCCATACAGTATTTATATCATGCAGTTCTCTATCTCAGCTCTATTGCAGCCAAGCTGTTTTCAGAAACACTGTTCATCTGTTCTTCAGTGCTCATTTATCATGCAAGGGAGGTCAGTCCGGTTGTCTCAGTGTCCTTTTAACCTTGTTTATCTACTCTGGAAAGAAAATACTGCCCATAAACACAGTTTTGCATTTTACTCATAATGTAGCTATTTTCATAATCAAGTGGAGGAGGACTAATGGATTCCTCTTCTTCTCTTGGCTGCTCCCCATAGGGATAGCCACAGTGGATTATCAGCTCCCATCTTGCGGGTAAATTGGCCTCTGCCTAACCGGGCATGCAGAACTGATGATCCGCATATTTGACTTATATCAGGCTTTTTACACCAGATACCCTACCTGATGCAACCTTACCCATGCATGTTCGAAGATATTATACATAGTTTCACTTAGTCCACACTAAGACCTGAGTGCCTGCAATGCAAAAATATTAAATGCAAGGTACATTGCCAACATTTGTTTTGTGTTAGTTTTTAAAGAATGAACGTAATCTCAATTAAACTTGGATTAATGAATTAATATCTATTCCCTGAAAGTGAAATCATTACTGACCATCATCAGGATCCAGAATCTCCACAGTAGCAAACTCTGGGAATTCAAGGGCTGCCATCACCGGCTCAGACAGAACGATCTGGAAAGTCTCTGACACTTCATACTCGCTATCTGACAGGATCCGGACCTTCCAGATGGCTGTGGTCTGGCCCGGGTTGAACTGCACCTGTTTCTGAGATTTTCCCCGGAAATCTTTGTCCTTTTCTGCAGTGCCATCCTTTGTGCCGATACCTTAAGAAGCACATGGAAAAAAGTGGTTTGTTATCATCGAGTAACATCTGGCAAACTTGTAAATACCATGCACTCAAAATATACACTACATTTTACATATCTACCCTTTAATAAACACTTTTTTAATGCATGAGCATTCTGTGAATCCTGAAATCTGTGTAACTATTAGTGGTTAGACCTAATATTATGAATAAAAAAAAAAAATCTAATCTCATGTCTTGTAAAACCAGTAAAATATCACGTCCCTGTTGGTCTAACCCAACAGTATCTGCCCATCTTCTGGGTGCAGATTACAGCCCCCAGGGGTTCAAATAGCCATGGTGGCAATAAAGCCAATTATCCCTCATGTCAACTAGTGTTGTCTGACCTTCAGCATGTGAGCTGTTTGATGGCCCCTACAGTCACTATAGCAGTGACTCTGTCAGGATTCCTGTTGAGCAGTAACACACAGCCTCTCCATTGTCTTTGCTAACTTGCCACACAAACACGCAGTAGGGGTCTGGCAGTAAATAGAAAGAACATGGATGCACACCCCAGGGCAACCCACAGTTCTGTAGACTGTCACAAATGGAGAAAACAAGAAATTACTGGATAAATGGGACACTGCAGTAGCAGGAACTTTTTTTAAATAAAAAAAAGCTGTTTGTTCACAACTGAGGGACGGAGAAAGAGATGAGAAAAAACCTGAAATATCACATCAGAGAGAAATTCATGAGTTTGGGTTTTTAAGAAAATTACTATTCTGTTCTTTGAAGAAAATAAAGAAGTGTATGGGCTTTGATATGCAAGTACAGACAGAAGGAAAATGCCCCTGCACACATGTGCTCGGATAAAATGGTCAAGCTCAATGGAGCTTGAAAAATCAGCAGTCTTCAAAGAGGAGCCAGGAGAGGAGAGAGTATGATTTTCTCCTAACTCCATCTCCTGCACAGTGCCTGGATTGGATGGCCCTGATCACAGCAGTCACTCAGAGACTTCACGGCATGTGGGCTCTCTGTAGCCTCCAAACTGGTGCCACCTGCACTGTGCACATTGACCAGTGAAGCAGTTGCCCACCAATGGGCTTTTCTGATCAGTGTTCACTCAGGCAGGACTAGGCGAGAAGAGATATCTCCATTCATCACGTGAAGGCACTGGCCTGGGATATGTCACTATTTCATCGCAACACTGAGGCAGATGGGTGGCTTGAACTGTCAGGCTGCTCCGGTGGCAAGTTTATGCTGGTTAATCAAAATGGTTCGCTGCTTTTGCTTTTCTGTTCTCAAAGCAGCAGAGGAAGAGGGAGACTCAAATGATCACTATGAGAAAGTAATGATTGTCTTGTTTTCTTTACCATGAAGGACACGACCTTACTGAGACAGAATATTGGTTGTTAGTTGTGTACCTCTGAAGGGAAGATGCTACCACATATGACAAAATAAACTGTTCAGATTGATTCTTTCTTGGGTAACTACAATCTTCCGTAACATAACAAATTAATGAAATAGCACACCCATAATGGTTTCTGTTTAATATTTCAGCTAGGTTTGCAAATGTTTTCCTTGGCTATAAATCAAATAATAGCTATTTGATAAGACTGACATAAAATAAGAAGTGGTACATGATCAAAGGACCAACGCCTGAGGATGTAAACATGCATTCATTATTGTAATTAGAAATGAACAACATAAAGGTTTCATCACTTAGGCATTTAGAGAGAGAGAGACTTCATTGCTATTTCTACTTTGAGGGCATTGCAGAACAATTTAAAAAAACTGGTTCTGACTTAAAAAATACTTTTAAATTACAGCTTCTTTTGTGTGCTTCCCATCACCAACATGGGGAGGTACATCTTCCTTTTTCATCCATTATCATTCCCCTTCATGTTGCCTCAATCATAAGAAAACGGCTCTGTGAAAAGCTATGGTTCGGACTTGAAAGCACACAACAGTAATTTTGGACATTATAAGATGCGGGGCATGTTTTCTCTGTGCAATAAACACAGAGTGCATCCAAAGTTCAAAGCAGTGCTTCTTTAATTTATAATGTAACCATTAATAAAACAGCAGCGATGCTCCAGAAAATCAAAACAAGGGACAATTACTTGATTGTTTGCCCTAGCTCCTTATATAAGATGTATTATTTTGTTGTTTAATATTCATTTTTATGAGATCGCTGTGGAATCATCACACAGACATTTCAATTAATTTATTTCTTTTGTTCTTGTACCTTGTCAACAAGAACAACAAAGAATTGTGTGTTCTTGTTTACAGTTATTTACTTCTTACTGTGAATTATTAGCAAATATATATGTCTGTATATATGTATAGGTAGAGTAGATGTACTGTGCAGTGTGAGGAACTGGAAAGGTCAGTAAAATTTGCATTTCACCTCAGAGATGTTTCATTAGTGTGATGCACAATAGTACAGTAAATGGTCCTATGGGATTTGACCTTTAACAACAGGTCATTTTAATCACACTTTCGTTTTTATGGATAGAATAAATGACAGCACTAAAAAAGACCAATGGTGCCAGTAGTAAAAATTCCTGCCTGTCATAAATCCTTACAGCAACTTGTTTTTTTCTTTTAACAGATATTGTTCGTTTCGTTCTGGCCAGTAAAGTGCCATGACTAACTTTGTGGAGTGGCACCTTTCCATGACCACCAACTCTGGGTGACCTTTCTCATGTGCACATGAAGGGACTGCCCTATTGTGTGACTGGAACGTAAATAATGGCTGGAGGAGACAGGTGAAAGGTCATGGCCTGTGTGACCCTGAAGGGTGTTAATGCCAACCTTAATGTTGTCTTAAACTTTATATAAGTGTTTCTGTACTGTGGGGGCTTGATAGATAGATAGATAGATAGATAGATAGATAGATAGATAGATGGATGAGTAGTGTCTGCTTACTAACGAAGGAGGTCTCCCCCAGGTAGCCCCGACGTTTCAGCACCACCTCCAGGAACTTGACGTCTTCATCCACCACGTAGTTTTCCTTTTCTAACGAGATCCAAGCCCAATTCAGACGGAACTGCTGGTTCTTCAGTTTGTTGCCTCCTGCAAATATATACAATTAATAGTTAAACCTAAAATGTCTGCTTAGAACATTCATAGCCTGGGAAAACACAAATAGTCAAATAGCCTTACCGGGTCTGATTAATTAAAATAACTATTTGTTTCTGCAGTGGCACAGGAATTATCAATGCCGCTTATTAGAATGATTTCTCGGATACCTTTAGGACTTGACTATGAGACACTGGGTGGTATAAAGGGTACATAGCTCTAATGCATAATGACTAGTTTGTATGGTCTAATTGCTTCATTTTTAATTAAGATAAAAGTGTCTGAAGTTGAATTCAAAGGCCAAGGCTACAGTCCTGGAGGGCATCACTGCTACCCTTTGACCATAAAGACTCAAAGCAGAGCAACAAGCACAGGCATCAAACACTTATGTGCAAAGACTCACGCACTGACTCGCACGGAAACCACACCAGACTTTAATGTTGTAATTTGTAGAGCAGCGACTAGCAGTTTCAAGAATAATCCACTTGTTCCTGGAAATCAGCACACATCCAAAAGACTGCACAGAGAGAGCTGTTGCCTGCTGCTGTACTGGACGAGGATGGTGAGATACAGATGACTGAGCCACTAAACATCTGGCAGTTTAGAAAGGGTTGGAATAAAAGTGAAACTGTCGGGAGGGTGCAGGGACATTGTTCCGAGGTTTTAGAGTGTTGCTGTTGTTTGTGTTGGGCTACTCTGCCCCACCCCAGTTGTTATGGTCAGTAAATCTGTTATATCCAGCTGACTGCTCCACTGTGTCGATTCCCTTACTCAATGGGAACAGTGACCTATGCACATTCACCCTGGGTATTTTATTATGTGTGAGTGTGCATGTATTTACGACATAGTGTGCCTGACTGTGTGTGTGTGTGTGCACATGTGAAATGTTCTCCGCACCTGTTCAGAACTTCTTCTTTTGGTCTAACAGAGTACATATTTCCTCACACAGAGTAAAGTACAGTCTTAATGCCCCTGACATCTATTCTTTTTGACAATATGGAGCTCTAACTGGGACAAAAAGACAAAGTCAGTGAGACACACAAGGACAACGAGGAGCATAAAGGTTTTTTTTTCTTTTCTCCACATCTCACACAAAACCAACAAATCATAAGTTAAATAATGCTCGTTTTCTAAGAGAAAGAGGACATAAAGTTGCGAAAAGCTAAAGAAGCATGACTTTCCCTCATTTATCGTTGTAGTTTTGGTTACATGCACTAATGGGCTCTATCAAAAATGCTGGAAAGAAGAAGAATACAGAAGACAGACGCTGGTGTTCCTTGAATTTATAGATATATACAGTTCAGAGCAAAATTCAGATGGACTTGCTGATGACAATAAACAGCTGTAATTGGGACAAAAGGAAGCTTGGACAGAAATTATAAAATTGTTCTATTTTTCAACAAAATGAATTAATGTTTAAATCATTTAGTTGCACACATTTGATGAAATTCTGAACAACACAACATTTCTTTATCTCTTTGGAAAGGCATTGTTTGTTTTGACACCATTTCAGCACAGTTGTGTACAACAATGTTAATGAATCCCTAACCTAATTATAACTCAAAGAATGTGTTTCTTTCACAGTTCATCTTATGTGAAGGATTTGTCTCAGCATTTGATTGTTTGCTTCTTGTGTAGAGTGTGTTGTGGAGTATTTTATGCTATGCACGAAAATGATCATGAGGGGTATAAACGGAATAGAAAAAGTACAACAGTAAAGGTTGACAAGCTTGTTAAAATCACAAACAAGCATGAGCTCTGTTATATGCTTTTTGGAAAGCTATCGATTTGACAAAACCTAAAAAGATGCGCATGGTAAACATTTTTGGTGCAGCTCTGTGTGTTTAAAGCAATAGATATTGCAAATATAAAGGTTGACTCGCTATTGTATTATACAAAGTGGTAATAGAAGCTGTTCTCTCAAGTGATTTATATCTCATTCATTCTTCCTGTGTGTTCCACATCCTTCTTCTTGAGACAGCCAACTTATGTGTGACAGGACCTCCCTAGTCCGTTTGGATTAAAGCCAGCAGAATGGCACTAGTGGCATGCCACTAGTAAACACTTCATGTTTGATCTCTGAGTCACGAAGGAGCCCATCCTCCACTGGGGTAATGGAAACAGGGAAGGTCTTGGCTATTTATCTGACTTCACATGTTGGCACAGACTTTGTAAGAGTTATAACTTTGGTGATACTCTTCATCTCAAGCCTAATTCTACTAAATGGAGCATAAAAATGATATGCATCCTTTCTATGCAACCTAACACTCACGCAGGAATATTTTAGAACCGTTTATCTGTAGGATTTATTCCAAGTCCATCATACATTTAAATAACAACATTAAATGGTTATGTGCTTTGCATAATTACTGACATGACACTGAAGAAACAGCCTGCACATCAAGCTTAGCTTCAAAAAAGCAGCTCCTGCTTTCGAGATGAATCGCGTTAAACACCTGTTTGACTTCTACAGTATTCATAACGTAAAGTGGCTCTATCAATTATTCATTTTTCATATCCAGCAAGTTCTGACGAGGATACATCAAAAAGCAGAAAAATCTCAAACCTCAGAAAAAGGGAATTTATGTTCACAGCTTATGCTACATACGATCCCACTATGACATGAGAAAATATTGAGTTTAGGAGGCCTTAAAGTCCTAGTAAAGCTGCACCACGGCCTTCAGGGAGCTGGGGAGTGGAGGTGCTCGTTTCCAGAGGACCACTTCACTCCTCCAGATTTCTTTCTAATTAAGATAAGCAGGGGTTGGAGTAAGTCCACTTCAAAGAGGCCCCAAGGAAAACACCAGAGTTAATCTTTAACCAGCATTCACAGCACTGAGACAGAATTTAGTGAACAAAATCTGTATCTCTCATGTTCGGGGTCTTTGCACTGCTGTGCACTTTAGTGCAGAGACATGCATCATATGTAGTGAATGCAAAAGCTGCTGGTAACAGGTACATGCACTTTATATCAGACTCTACATGATATCCATATTCTAATTAAAATCATATGGCTATAGCAGGAACCCCTGTAGATTATAGTACCAGGTTTGGGGTAATTCATTCATTGAATTCACTGACCGCCTGCCTGCACTGCCTCCTTTTTATGCACTCATACTGTAAGCCTCTCTAAATGTCAACCAACAATCACATTATTTTAACCATTTGATCATAAACTTCTACTTGTACATGGACCTTTCACACAAAAAAACAAGCCGTGTACACTTAATGTAGCTACACTGCTATACAAATGTTCTGTCTGCTCGCATAGTGGATGTTTGATGAGGGACACAAGCCTTTTGAGAGAGACCAAAGAATGTGAGAGACTGGACTGTGCCAACTTAGTGCCCCTGTCTCCTCCCTGCATACATGTTGCAGACAGTCCTTATTTGGTCACCGTCAAGCATTGTGGGGCCACGATGCCCCATGGACCCTCCTCTGTTCATTCAGGCAGGCAGACAGACAGGCGGCCCCTTGCCCAACAGAGCCAGCACCACAAATGAACTATGTGTGTCAACAGTCTCATCTGTAATAAACGTAATCCACTGTAGCATAGAGATAGATGAACAATTGTGCACAGGACCAGCAAAATGCACAGAGGTGTGTGACTCACAGGGAATCCTACACTGGAAGACGAATCCACAAGTGCTTCTTCCTAATAAAGGCATTACATCTGAATACTTGTGATGTATAACCTCTTTCTATCAATAGCGCAACTGATAACGGCAGTTAAAGTAAGCTGGACACCTAGCAGTTTTAGTGCCAATAGTGCACTTTACCACCAGGAGTGATTTGGGGCCGACTGTGTAATTGTCCTTGAGTGGCCCAGACAAAGCAGAGACTTGAACCCAAATGAACATGTCTGGAGAGAAATGAAAATAGCTGTCCACTGATTTGTCTCCATGAACAGACCTGACAGATCCTTGAGTGGATCTGTAGAGACGAATTGCTCAAAATCCAATTTCAGGTGTGCAAAGCTTGTCTTGTCATACCCCAAGAAGACTCGAGGCTGTAATCACTGCCAAGGGTGTTGAGTTAGGGTCTGAATACATATGTCAATGTGCTATTTTAGATTTTTCTTTTTAATACATTTGCAAATACTTACTTACCTTTGCCATTATGGGTACTGAGTGTATATTGATGAGAGAAAAAAATAATTAGAATTTCACACTTACAATAGTTAAGTTGTTTTCTCAAATGTGTTATGGAAATGAAAAAATAAAATGTGTTGACAGTTAACTCACTAATTATCTAAATACTAAAATGTGCTGAAGCACGTTTTTCCCATTTTTAAAAAATGGAAACCCTGCATTAAGTGTAAATGAGCACTCCATTTCCCCATACTTCATTTGTTTACATGCATACAAATATTTAATCATGTGGATAACAAAATGCTGGATAGGGAGTTTTTGCACCTACACTGGGAGCCACAAAGTCTAATGAAGCAGATTTAAGTTCTTTGTTAAGCCAATTCACTCATAATAATTACACAATAAATAAAGAAAAACTGAATCTTTATCAGATTGTTATTATTATTCTTGGGTAAACAGTTCTTTGTTTACAAAACTGAACTTTTAGGCTCTTAAAGATGAGCCACAAGATGGCGATGGAAATTTTGATCCATAACTAGATATTGCACCAATTACTGACCAGGTTACCACAAAGCTTTAGGTTAACCATGATGATTTTGTTAATATTCATTATCCCCAGAAATCACATGATTCCCAAACTCTTATCCAAGTCATTTTTTCCCTCAAATAAAACCTAAGCCAATCACAACAAACTCAATGGTCTGTTCTAAAAAAAAAAAATAATAATAATTGCTGTGGCGAGTCATAAGCCCCAGAGGATGAACAATTTCCTTTTAGAGCACTTGATGAGGTTTCCTCTAGCACAACCACAAGAAAGTGGTTACAAGCAATACGGCTCTAAGACAAAAAAAAAAATCTATATGATTAAATACAATACTTTACTATTGTAGTGTATGATGAACATTGCAGTTTCTAGTGGCTGTTTGTGGGTCTTTATATTTTTAATCTTATTCATTTCAAATTCTGCTGTAGTTGTAGGATTGCATTTTTTAAGCTCAATGCAGCTCCCAGAAGAAATGAGAGACAACATGGACATCTTACATTTAACGTATAGAATAATCGAATACCATTCAAAGAAAATCCGTGACAAAACATAATTTTTGTAATGGAAACTAAACTATTGACACAACTCTATAAAAGTTGTCTTACATATAAGAGTTGTCTTTGGTTTCCATAATGTACCAGACCATACCAGCATACTTTTCATCTCTCCAATTAAGGGAAAGGGATATGATAATAATCCTGTTGAAGGAAAGAACGCACATGGCAGAGGAGAGAGGGAGAGAGAGATCGTCTAATCACCCTAAGCCTTGTATCAGCAGTAACGAGTTGGCCATGTCTTGAAAGATTTAGAACTGTTATGATTTCACAGGCCCTAAACTCTTTGCTATCAGCACAGTCTTTCAGGGAGCTAGTCTGCTATAAATCGGGCCGCTCCGCAGGGTACATTCCGGCTGCTGTCGGCCCTCTGTCCGCTCTGACACAGTGGTCAGTATGAGGCGACATTTGAGGGGGCCTGAAAGAAAGGCCAAAGGCACCTCAGAACAAAAGTGCTAGGTCAGAGAGCCATGGAAGGCTTAAAGCAAGCAAGGCTTTGCT
The DNA here is from genome assembly GCF_000972845.2 of Larimichthys crocea. NCBI lineage: Eukaryota > Metazoa > Chordata > Actinopteri > Sciaenidae > Larimichthys > Larimichthys crocea. The sequence goes on from NC_040017.1 coordinate 22,863,391, forward strand.
CTCAGCAGGGAAAGTTCTTTGAGATTAACATCTGAGCCACAACTACAGAGGTGATCTAACTCTCACTGCGACATATTTTCAATTTTAAATACAAAGGCTAGAATTACTTTCTTTTTCTTTAATTTTAAATCAAATATATCACAAACAAACATTTGATAAGGCTGCTTAAAAGGTGTCTATAAATGCAATAACTAAAATGTGATTTTACAGTTTTGCACAGATGTATGTTTATTTCTATAGAAACATGTTTTCCTTTATGTTTGAATACAACTTTGTAGGCTATTATGATCATAATCACATAAACCAAAGAAATTGATGTATTCTCCTTTTTGCTATTGTTATGCAGGCAGGACCTGACATTATATATACAAACTATTACTTCAACTGCTCAGTCAGTACATAACGGCAATGGATGAATGAGCACAGGAACTAAACAGCTCAAGAGAACAAGAGCATATTTTTTTTAAAATGCTGCTCCATTAACCAACAACCACAGAACGTTGTTCAAGGTAAAACACTTTATTAGTTTAGGGTTTAAATGTGCTTTCAGTGAATCAGAAAAAAACGTACTTCAGTGCTGTCCTCCACAGTATGATTGAAAGTAAGAAAACGTTTTAAGTAAAGCAACCTTCAACCTTCATCCTGTTCCACCACGTTCTGTCTTTGATTCCAAATTGCAGTATAAGGTTGTTGTGGAAACTACTGTGTGACTTTCTCCCTGGGTCACAAAGTAGGACTAACCTTGCCTCCATGAAAAGGCAGTGAGGAATTCCCAGAGCTCTTGTTTCAGATGGGGCTCTTTTATATGTGACCCAGGAGAGAAATGTGTCAGAGGAAATACTGTACAATGTGATTGTAGAAGAAGGTCACTCCTGTCCTGGGAGCCTGCTTCAAGCTCTAGTGTCCGCACACACTGCCACAAATGACGTCATTTGTCATCCGTTACAGAAAACAATCTCTCCAGTCACATATTGGCTGGATAGATTGTTTCTGCATGTAAAAAATCCCAAAAAGTAGATAAACAACTCAATAGAGTGCTCTTTGCATATTTGCGAAGGTCGCTACTTCTCTGTGTCTAGAATTTCATTTCAATTTCTGCCATCACATACATGCAAATACCCTGGGTTTGTAAGTATAATCCTATTAGCCTCGCCTGGAAATATTAGTTAAAACAGAATCTTTCCAAACACATTAAGGATTAGCAAGTGGTCAACTCTGGATCCACAACTCTGCAGAAGATCTGCTCTGTTGCGGGTTGCCGATTTCCATCCGGGGGCACAGGGTGTCCTGCCAAGCACCCAAGGTCAGAACTTATCCCTGGTCATGGCTACATCATTAAGGCTGGAAAACAGACTGTGGCAGAAGTTATGCCAAAGTCTTTCCTTGTTTTTGGTTAAGCTATAATCATTAACAAAATCATGATTCATGCAAACTTTTGGAAAGTTTAACTCGCCAAAATACACATGTTGCATCTGAATAATGTACTATACAATTACACTTATTATTCAGGAGAATGCTGACTGCTGCACCTAGGAACGATGAAAAGTCTAATTCTCTGGTATCTTTGCATAAGCAGGTAAATAAATCAATTAGACATTGAGTTTATGAGCTCAAAAGAGTTAGAAAAGTCATTGCTAAGGGCTTTGTTTCGATTGTGTAGGTGAGGTCAGACAAAGTATTCCTTCATTGCCCTTGAATGGCATTCCTGTCTGTCAAAGAGGATGCAGCCTCAAGTGTCTTAATTAACAGTCAGCCACACGGTTTAGAGAGCAAAAGCCTGAACTCTCAATAGCAGGGGAAATAACAACAAAAGGCTGAATTAGCAGCTGCAGGGCTTTCCTCTGCATTCAGATCTAAAGGTCACTGTGGATTTAAAATCAAGGGTTTCTCACTCATTACCAGTCAGCCATGTACAGTATGAATGCCCTGACAGGCACAAGGCTAAAGTTACTGAAGTAGCTATGGCAAATCTGTGAACCACTGAAAAAGATAAAGTAAGATGGGGAAACAATATTTTTATACTGTTTTCTACAACAATTGAATCATTACATATGAACTCATCATGAACTCATCTTTCTAAATTCTAAAGTTGTAGAAGAACATGCTAAACGTCTTCTGAGCTTATATTGGAAAACAAAGTTCAGGTCACACACTTCCTAACTGAAGCGATGAGCTCATGGAAACAAAAAACCTGTCTCCATCCCAGGAGCTGAAAGGCTTGCATTGTTACAAGAGCATGTGTTAAATGTACCTCGCCTCTTGAATGCTGCTGGTGACTGAACAGAAGAGAACAGGGGTAGTGAAATAGCAAGGATATACAAGGGGAAATGTGAAAATGTGAACGAAAACAAAGCAACATAAGGATGCAGGATGAAGGGACTTCACAAAGAGAGGGGGATGTGCTTTTCTTGACCCTTGAATGCACAGTGTTTGCTCTCTTGTCAGACCGAATAATGGTGGACTGTTTGCTGAAAGCAGCAGTGTGAGGCCATAGAATATAAAAAACCCCATCCCAGTCCCACAGATTCATGAGCTCCATACTAATAGAGCTGGTTGTTGGTCGAGACTATTCTCAGGGCTGGCCTCAATTGGTTTCATTTATAACCACGTTTCAGCTGCATTTCACAGTTGTTACTTTGTAAATCCTCACACGTTAAAGGCTTTTGCCTGAGAGGAAAATGCTCCTTGAAATGCTGAAATAGTAATTCCTAAAGAAGTGTTAAGTGACTCTTTTTTGTTCACGACTGGTGAAAAGAAGCCTTCAAGTACAATCGTGTAAACCTGTATGGTAAAGATAAGCATGCTAGTCTGCATTCATGGAAACAGGAGAGGAAATGTCTAAGGATTTAATATTGTGTCTTTTCTCCTTCTTGTAGTCTGTGCAGCGAAACAAGCCAAGGGTTCAAAAGTGTGTATAGGTTTGTTAAAAGAAGATTACTTCTAAGGATGTTTGCAAAATTCCACTTAGACACTCAAACTGCACTTGAATCACTCTAAGAACAACCTCTGCATGTCTGTATTGGAGAACGGAGATTTTACATTGGACAAAGTCAGACACACTACAATAGTTGAAGGTTTGAATTGTGGGACTTTGTGGGTATAGTAGTAACCATACAAAAAAACATTCAGACATGTATATTTTGTATTCTGTTGCTCTATGACTTTCAATTCTCCGTTTGTCCAATTATATGTCATTTAAAAAAATTATTTGAGTGCAATTTCATTGGATTATGCTCTGTGATGTTTGCCATCAGATATAACCTTCAGTTAACTAAGCAATTATCTTTGCAAGTCCATCCAGAAATAGCGTTATCATTTGGGTAAACTATCGCTGGAATGTTGAACAGAAATACTTTGGTACTTCTATAGACTAATTCAAAGTATAATTATCATATTAGTAATCTAAACCAGGTGTAGTATGTTGATGTGGCACAGGTCTACCGTTACTGTGAACGATGGTTTTTAACTGATGTATTTTTTAAATGATGTGTGACTAATTTAGTTACCTGCCTGCAAACCAAATCTCCCTCTGGGGGTAATTAAAATAATGGCTGCAAGGATTGAAAGTGGTCAGTTCAGGTCAAGTGGCTTAAAACCAGTGATGGGTAGAGTACTGAAAATCTATACTTACGTAATTAAGCCCAATTACTCACTTTTACTCAAAGCAGAAGTTACTTTCCACTTTAATATGTTTAGGGTGTGCAGGCAAAATAATGAAAAATCTGCAGGTATCCTAATCAAACAAATAAGGATCTCATCTCTTCCTTTTTACCCGTCTTGCTCATATTACTTCAGGTTAACTGCATTCTAAAGCACACCAATTAAAAGCCATTACACATGAAAAATAAACACAGCTAATGTTGGCTCGCTAACTACATACTCACCTACAGTTCGTGCAAATTACTTCAATGTACTTATGGAGTTCAGAAGGTTTTTTTTTTTTCAAAAGCAGAGATATCAGTGTTTTTCTGGCGGTATAGCAACGTCAATATTTTATTAGATTTTGATTTCAAATGTGTAGACAGATGTTGCAAGAGGTTGTTGCTGGAAGCTGCATCTTGTTTTGGGTTTTGCTCCGTTATCATTACATCATAATCAAAAGACAGCTGGTGCTTTTTTTTTCTTTCTTCAAGGCACCTGGCAACTCGGTATCTGCGGTCGAGGAGCTGCTCGCGCACTCTACCCCCTTATAGTCAGTAAGAAAGTACTCGTTCCTTAAAAAAATCTGCTTTACTTAGAATGCGTTTGCATACATAGGCTCTAACGATACAGTGTAGGCCATTTATCAGTATAATTTATTTTATACTCTGTGTAAGTGCATTCAATATGGCACAGGGAACAATGTCGAAAGTGATGACAGCATTAAAGAGCAACAGCACTCAAAAGGTGAAGTTCACAGACAGGTAGCGATTACAACTAGTTCCTATCACAGTGTTTGAAAAATTACCACAGCACTCTATAAAATGTGTCAAAAGCTCTCTACATAAAATAAACCTCAAAGAAACCGCTCTCTATGTTGGTCTGTCATTCAGAGACACTGTGTGTAAGGAGAACAACACTTGAACCCAGAGGAATGGAGTAAAGTAATAAGATCTGATGAGCTCTATTTCACGGACACAGACAACTATTAGATCTGAAGGACAAAAGCTAAAAGTCAAATAGGATAAACAAGAGGGACGTGTAGAAGTTGGATTGTTGCCTGCAGCTCTGTCTCTGACACTTTAACTCACGCAATGAACGCCCTTTAAAAATTATCAACTCACTTTAGAAGGTAAGTTAAGCGCAAATTAAATCAGTTAGTTGACTATCTCAAAGGAATCACAAGGCCCCCAAAGCACTAAATACTCCCTCCCTGTATTGAAACACAATATCCTGGAAAAAAACGGCATATATGCTCATTAACCAGAGATAACCTTTAAAATATTACAAAACAATTTTGTGGTAATTGTGATAGCTTTAGCCAATTACTTGGGGATTTAAGAAGCTGTATCAGATTGCCCAGTTGTCTAGACCTGCACCTTGTGGACTATCTTTGTTTCCCTCTTCTTATTTGCTTGCTAATATGTAACTCTTCACTCCAAGCCTATGTCCTGGAAGACCAAGATAAGCCCAGGCATGGTCTAGTTAATTTCAGGCAGCAAGACATTCCTCAGTATTCTTCATGGGGGAAGGGTTGAACTAATCTTTGGACATTTCCCTGGTTGTTTCAGCCGTGTTTTTATTATTATTATTAATGTTCATTACATGAACATAAAAGGCTACACGGGGCAAAAAACAAAAAAAAGATGAGTCTATATTTGCAATTTAATAAAGTCTACAGCAAATATAAAAATAATTTCTATTCATATGTAGATGAGGCTGCATACCCACAGCGCTCACCTACAATACAACCCTCACAACTTGTCAACACAGGCAGTGTTTAGAGAGCGAGCTGCACATCAGCACATTCATGCCATCGCTACAGGCGACAGGAAGCAGCTTGACGCCTTGCCCCCACCGATACTGGGACCAACAGAGCACTTCTATCTTTCATCTCTTCTGACTACTCTTCCCTTCCATTTCTCAGCTAGATGACTACTCATATCCTGCCTATCAGGCTCCACTTAAGGAGGGAAGCAGGCGGTGGAGGTATAGTGGTGAGATGGAGCTTGCACACACAGAATCTCCAAGGGATTTCATCCACACCTTTTATGCGATGAGAGCCCTGTTATTCCCAAGACACCCTTACTGTATATATAGGGAGTGTATAAAATGCAAAGCTTCTCAAGAGAGTTTGATTCAAACCGTGTTGGATTTTCAATTTTCTTGGCATATTGAAAAGCTGATGATATCGGAAACGAAAGGAGCAGGTGTTTTTCCTGGTGTACATCATAGCATTACAATCAAAAGAGAGAACAGCTTGAAATCAAAGACAAAGCAGTTATCAATTAAACTGAAGTTGATGCCCAGCATCTTCACAGTGCCAGCTTCATCTCTGTAAGATCAAGCAGCTGGCCCTGAAATAGATAGGTCTATGTTTTGTGTGTGTGCAAATATGAATGTGTGTGCATAAAAATTGCGTGCGAAGGAGGCGTACCCTGCATCGGGCTCCGATACTAAAACCAAGGCTCAGCTGGAGAGAGTTGTGACACTACAGCCTTAACCCAGCTGTCAGAGGCTTATCATGCAGAGGGGCTGAGAGGAGCCGCTCCGGCCCACTGCTGGGATCCAGGGGCCAAAAACACATTATCCAGAGTGATTTTGCAAAATGGAACAAAAGCTCTGCTACTGTGAAAAGAGAGATGTCACAGCAGTGACTGTAGCATCACTGACTCTCAGAGTTCCTGCTGTTTTCTGTGAATATCAGATTTGTCAAAACAAAGTCTCATTAAAGCGTTTGATATATTATGGCCAAAAAATCAAACAAGACCCAAATGGAATGCTCCCATAAAAGATTCAGACTTTAATTCTGCTTTCACTGTAATTATGAAAAGATTCCAAAATGGTTTTTGGCATTTTACTTAACATTTCGAGTTCTCCATTCCAATTTACACACTTTTATCTTCTCTTGTTGCCAGTGCCAGACAGCTATGCAGAGACTGTTGACTGTGAAAAATCAAACTTGATGACACAAACTTCAGCCTGTAATGCTTTTCCACAAAAGAAGGATTTTCTACGAATGCAGTGCTTGAACAACCCCAGTTCTGCTAGACTGATATCCTAAGGCAGGTATGACGACACATATCATCATCCAGGGAACAAGCCTGGGCCTGGGGTTTCTATACTTTTGGGAATTTGCCTTCTGCTTTGTTAGCCAAGGCTCCACACACTTACTTTGGCAGCATATTAAGACAGAGGAAGAGAATAATCAAGAAGAGTTTCCCTTTGGTTTCCCAAGGGGAAACTGAGGGCATGCCAAAGAGCCTTAGAAGCTTTAACCATGTTTCACTCAAATTATATGCGATATAGGCTACAATCACTACAATCATAAGGCGTTCTTTTTTTTGTGAGATGCTCTTCTGACTAAATATAGATCACTGAGCAGGAACTTGGAGTAGAGAGAGAAAAAAAAACTACAATGGGGAAAGAGAACATGAAACTAAGAGGCATCTATTGATATTAATCCAACAAACTTGAGCCAAGGAGACCAAAGGAAGAAGACATAAAAGCCTTCATTGTCTAAAGCAATGCCAAATTCAAAACAATGAAACCTCTCATCAACATGTTTTGGCCCAATCCCCTTGTAGAATGGCTTTTTAATCTTTTATTTTTTTAAGATTTACAATGAATGTTTCATCCTGTCACCAGTGAGCACAGGTTCTTCACTTGTTAAGGGTGAGTCACTGCAGCACTATCCAGATACGGTTTTACTTTAATCATCTCTGCTCTCCAGAATATATTTGCAGATACACATTGTTATTTTGTGTTAGACTGAGAAGACTGGATCAATGCTGGGTCACAAACACAACAAATATAACTGCAATGTAGACTGGTGAGAAAATTACGACTATATGCGACTAAAGACATATGGGACCAGTGAGCCACGTAAATCACTCTCCATCTAAAACGATTAGCCTTAAGTTGTCTATAATTCAGTTTTTCATCCCCAAAGTGAAGCAGCTGTTAACCGGGAATAGCTCCTGTAATCAACATCCAGATGTTTTTATTTTTCCATGACAATAAAATGACTACCTAATACTTTATTAGCCGCAGCACAGATGGATGGTGAGGAAATGCTAACACCCTAAAATCTCTTTAAAAACAACAACTGGACAAGCTATGTAATTTGCTGCAGCTTATAACATATTTTGTGCATGTGATTCATAATGCCGGTCCCAAGGACAGAGGAATGTTATGAGTAGGGGAGACAGTTTCATTAATAACAGGATATAACCACACAGAGAAACTGCAGACTCATCACCTGGCAGGGGACGGGGATATTATCGCATACACAAAGTCCATATTAACCTCACATATGCAAGTGAGTGCATGTTCCCCCTTACTTTTGTTGTGCTTTAGCACGCTACAGAGAGAAAGATAATCCCCCCTAACCTGGGATTAGACAGGAGTGGAGACAAGGGAGATTCAAGTATGCACTCAGTGACACACGCGATTACACACCGATAACATGGAAGATGTAAGATCTACGTGGCAGATGTTGGAATGGTTTAGAGGATTTATTAGTCTGAGGTACTCACAGTGACCTGAACTTATCTTGTTACAAAAAGCAGTAATAACAAACAAAACACGCTTGCTGAGGTGGGCGCCGCAGACTTATATTGTTGGAAACATAAAAGGAGAAACATTCCTGTCTGTTTCAAGGGCTGCTATGTAAGAAAAAATATGTTCCAGTTAGGAATTTGGTCTGTGTTTCGCAGACCCATTCCACTTCAAATCTGAATTATTGATTATCATACTCTATGCACTTTACATACTAAACAAGTCTCACTCGTCAAATGGAAACATAAGGAAACTCTGGACAAAGCTTTGACCTTCAGAGGCAGCACATATTCATGAACTGATCAATGATCTTTTGCTGCCTCCTTTGTAGCTCGGTGAAAGAAAAAAAAAATGAGATGGTATTGAGTGCCTGGAAGGAAAAAACAAAGGCCATAGCAGTGTGTCTGTCAGTAGAAACATCCCTGATGCTGACTGACTGGCTGCAGGTAGACAGGGATTCAGCTCCACAAACAACTGCTTGGGAATGCCTGGTCTTTGTGTGTGTGTGCTCAGGTAAGCTCACCTGAATGTAAATTCTCAGGAGACAAGGGGAAGGCCAACGAAACTTAGAAACTTAGAATGACAGCAGCATCCCCTCACCCCACACATACACAAACATCCGGATACCAATCTAAACAAGACACTTTCTCAGTAATTAAAGAGGTTTGTGGCCCACACCTCTGTTCACGACTTTCCTGTCCAGGTGTGATGTTTCTCTAAAACAGTAAACAGGCAACCACAAATTAATATGTGTAATTTCAGCCCTTGGTAATTATTCATGCTAAGCTCTGACAAGCTTGACAAATAGCGAGACACACGAGCAGCTCTGAGAAAATAAGCCCAGTTATATCCTCTTTGACAAAACCAACTTAAGTACAGCTGCATAGGAACATGGTGGCAGTCTTATGAAATGAAAAAGAAACTGGAGACAGAGGATAAAATGACACATAAAGTCTAGTTAGTCAAGTATAAACATAATACAGTAATGCATTCAAAGGGCTTAAAGACATGCAGATTTTAAGAGAAGGGCTGCAACATAGCAGCTTCTCTGGAGCAATTCAGGGGTTCAGTGCCTTGCTCAAAGGTACTGCACTGCAGTGCCGCGCAGGTGAACTGGAACCTCTCCAGCTACCAGTCAGTGTAAGCAATTTAAGCGTAAGCGATGTTTTCTATCAGTGCAGGGTTAATACTAGCAGAGTTTAGTCACACTGTGAGAATCTTTTCTTGTGACACATCCAAATTAAAATGATAGATATTTTGGGATGTGGCCTAATTGCCATGTTGTTATTTGTAGCAGGAAGCCCATCTGGTGTCTTTATGTAGGCCCAAGTTAAATAAGTGAAACAGCAAATTCTCTAACATTCTCAATAACATAAATATATTTTTTCCAGCTTAACAGAACAATTTACTACAGGTGTATCATCCTTTTTAGCAGTTCTTATAAAACTATCTATATATTTGCCCACTTAAAGCAAACATCTTTATTGCAGTGCATGCTGGTCATGTCCAACAAAGATTTAAATGTGGGCTCTGAACGCTCCATTTAAAGTTTAAATAACATATCAAGCAGCTGATGCATCACTGCTAGGAAGAACTCACTCCCTGGGCACAATTTAAAAGAGCCAAGACTGTGTCCTGTACCAAGGCAATCCATCTATCAGGGAAACAGCTAAAACAACCTTGTGGTCAGGTGTCAGCCTGGCATAAGTATTTAGATTAAGCGTAATGAATGCTTTGGCACTTTCCATTCACTCCCCCCGTTGCAGAAAAACATGCCAAGAGTAAATTAATGCCCTGCCCTGTAATGAGTGCAGGTTGTAAGTCACTTTATTTTTGGATTGACAATAGAGCCAGCAGAAATCCTATACCATCAGTTGTGTGGGGCACTGATCCCAGTACAGTAAACTCTTCTTTGAGCAGAGAGAACTAATGCTGAAACGATTAGTCTATTAATCAGTCGACCAACAGAAAATTAATCTACTGTAAGAGACAATTTATAAGTTGTTGAACTAATCTATCAGGAGAAAACTTGTAAAGTTTGCTGTTTTCAGCTTCTCAAATGTGATGGTTTGCTGCTTTTCCCTTCAAATAAATATTGCTGTGTTTAGATGGACGAAACAAGCAGGTCTCACTTTGCTGTACGGGAAAAGGTCAAGTGGATTTTTCACTGGACATTTTATAAATGTAATCATTAATCAGTTATCTGAAAAGAAATGAACAATCATGAACTAAAACCCTGGTGTCAGTCCTGCTACTCATATTTTGTGAGTAGACACAAATATATACATATGCAAACAAATTCAGTTTCACATATTAATTAGCAGCCGAAAATAGACCCACTCAAAACTATGCACATGTTCATGGTTCATCACAGCTGTTAGGAAAAAAAACAAACTCCTGAAATTCAACTGAGCAGCTGCGATATGAAAAGTAACTTTTCATCCTAAAAAAAAAAAAAAAAATGCCAAATGCAGTTGGTAAATTTCCCAATGAACTTGAAGTAAGGAGGAGAATGTTTTCCACCACTGAACATGACAGAGTGCAGCTGTGTGCCAGAGTACACCATTCAGCTCCTCCCCAACACGACTGTTCAAAGAGCTGGAGGCTCTGTCTGGGGATTTAGGGCAGCCACCAGCACAGCTTAAATCTTATTAAAAAATGTTCACTGACTGCCTCACAAGCTGCAGTGCAGTATGTGTCGAGTCCTTATGGATGGGTCATACAACAATACTCTTCATCAATTTGTCAAGCGATTTAGGTGCCACTATAAAACACAATTCCCATATCATTCTGGAGATATGTGATGTGTCTGACCAATCCAATTTTGATTTTGTTTCATTTGGGCATATACAGGCCAAACTATGACTGACAACAGAATAAAACATATGCTATTTTGAATTCTCTTATCAAGTCTAGAAGTAACATAAAAGACTGCAGGGAATGCCGAATGCTCTGGAAGAGCTACCAGTGTGGGATACAAGTATGTCATCAAGCATGAAGCCAGCTAGAAAGAGAAAGACAGTGACAAAGAGAGAGATCCATGACAGATTACACAATTGAGACAATAATAAATGGACCAACTGAACCGCACTGAACGATGTCCATGCGCTCGGTACTCGTGAGCAGCCCAGGTAAAACACTTCCATTTAGTATCACCTCCTGATAAGGCATTTTAGTCATCGCTCATTAGTAACCCATCCACCTGTTGACATTGATGTTAACCTGTCTATTATTACACTGAAGCCACAGATTAGTCCCGAGTTGAGAGAGAAGAAAATGTCTACAGGGGCCCACTGAGGTGCTTGTGGGAAAAGAGGGCCCCTATTAGAGAGGTCCTTTGTGCTCACTCATCACGGCTGAAGGGTAGCAAAAAGGACACACTGTCAGGCACGCTGCTTCTGCTAATCGGCAACACCGGCATGATTGACTCAAACCACTCACTGAGCCTGTGCCTGATTACATATCTACAGTGGAAGGAAGATCTCCACTAATTGTTCTACTAATTACTTACTCGCTAAATCAGGAGGATTTTTTGCATAGAAAAAAATAATGGGTGATCACGGGTTGGGTGCTGTAAGAGCTACCTACATTATACTGCACAGTAATGTGTTCAGATAAAATGTTAATAATTGTGAAAGCAGACCGACTGATTGACTAAAAATAAACAGAGTATGACATGAACAAAATCGTCTGTAAATAGTATATATTGTTTTCTTTCTCATTCACTGCTGAAATAAGAAACCGTGTGAAGTGTGCACACAGTTTCTGCGTAGTAATACTGCTAGATTAGGCACATTATGAAACAAATGCAAGCTTTTCCTTTCCCTTCTTGAAGAGATTAGACCTTATTAAAGTTACATTGTGAAACAAAATTCAATATTTCAGCCTCAGAAGTCAGCACGATGAGGATTTCAAATATAAGTTTAAAGCAACTTACCACTGTCCTCGATGGAGAAAGAGAAGATGTCATTTGTAGCATTGTCACCATCCCTCAGAACGTAGCATATGTTCATGTCATCAATTTCAGCTGAAAAAGAGAAACATTTACATAAATACCCATGATATTATACTGATAAATGTTTAGTTATGACAAGTGGGGGAATTTGTTCCTGACAGACTATTTGTCAATAACTACTCCTGAGCACAGGCTGAGGCTGTGTGATGAAACGTGCCCAATGTGTAATGTCAGGGGAATCTGAAAAGAGAAACTGCCTGGTAACGAGGGTTTTTATATTTATTAGACTCCTCAATGACACAGAACACGAAGAATTGCTTGATTGTTGTGACTCCATCACAGCAGTCTGTTTGCCATCCTGATAGCACAGTGCTAGACAGGGTTCTTTATTGCCCTGGATCTGGAAGAGTTTACAGCCCTTGCTTCAATATTTGATGTCAAAACATTTCCCTTCGAAAGGGACAGATGAATAAAAATGCATAGCCACAATTTTCAAATTCCCAGGAGATTGTGTCTTTATTTACTGTCTGTTTACTCTTGTGAGAAGTCTTGAAATATTGAACAGACCTCTCGGGGAAATCATCTCACAGTGACTCAGTAAATAAAAGCGGGGAATACATGGATATTGACTGTACGCTGGAGCTGCTGCCGTGATATTTGGCATTTACCAAGACATCCCAATGGTTCCCTTAAAATATACAACTTCTGTACTCATGTTTGCAAAGCCTGCTGTGAATTATAATGCATACATTATTTACCATCATGTCTGTAATCCCTGTGATTTATGTTAGAAAATATAGCACTAGTAATGTCCAAATCACAAACAGTTCTCTCCCAAAGTGAAATACATAAGGCATTGTTTGAAAAATACACTCCTCTAGAGAGATCTGGTCAGCCTGAGGCACTGGCATACTTCATCTCTGTAAATAGGCAGTCTCTTCAGTGAAAACAGAAACCTCTAGATTTGAACTCAGCGTTTTTCAGGCATCAGAGGGGAATACATTTAGCAGAATGAGTAAATCTAAAATGAGTTTGAGAGTGGGCTCGAGAGAATTAATGTCTTTGCTGTGAGTCTCTAGCACATTACAAATCTAAAGGAATGTCACATGATTGCAAAGGTGTTTGAATGCAGCTCTCTTACCTTGTGTAAAAGTGGTGATAGTGGCATTTCCTTTGCCGAGGTTGATCAGGTAGCCGTGTTCTGGGCCAACGGTAATCCTAAAAGTCACAGAATCCTGAATGCTATCTCTGTCTTCTGCTTTAAGAGTCTTACTTGTGATTACAAAACCCAAGTGGCCAGTCTCAAGAACCCGCAATGTCGGGGCACCCTTGTTCACCACAATCTGTGGGACACCATTATCCACTGGGAGGACAGTAATCTTCATCACTTGAGGCTTTCGAGTCTCAAATACTGTGTCAGGGAAGATATAGAAGTCTGTGTGAGTGCCATCAGTGACAGTGAAGGAGAAGCTGTCCCCCGCACTCTCTGTGCCATCATGCTTGTAGCTGATCATGTTCTCATTCAGGTCTTGCTTTGTGAAGGAGGTGACAGACTGGGTGTTGTTAAAGAGCAGGCGACCATGAACTGGAATCTGAGTGATTGTGAATTTCAAGAGGCGGTCAACAGTGTCTCTGTCCTCCACTGTTAGCTCGAAAGGCGTGATGAGTTTGTTCTCTCCCTCGATCACTACAAGGCTGTGTATTGTCACCACAGGTTTTTTATTGTCCACGTCACTGATGGAAATGCGGAAAGTGCGGAACACGGGGTTGTAGCCATCAGTCACTTCAAATTCAAAGCTATCCATTTTCACTTCATCATCGGCTGTGTGGATGTAGTAGACTTTGTTGCCAGCCAACTGGAGCTGTGTGAAGGATGAGATGGGCATCCCGGGTGTGTCTGTGCACTCCAGGTGTCCTCTCATCGGAGCTCTGGTGATTGTGAAAACCAAGTGTTCGTCTGGGCTGTTGAGGTCACTGGTACTGAGGAGGTCTGTTGTCAGAGTAACCCTGCCGCCCTCTTTAAGGGATACACCTTTATTAATAACATCTGGGAAAACCATGTCAATGCCACCCACTGTGACATAGAAGTATCTGTCAATCAAAGGGTTGATGCCATCTGTCACATCAAATTTGATAAGGTCACGGATCCCCTCTTGCCCGTTATGGGTGTAGAAAATCAAACCCTGATCCACTTCATTCTGTGTAAAGTTCATTCCAACTGTGATATTTTGCAATGTCCCTGAAGGCGTTCTCTTCTGTAAATATCCTTGAGCAGGCCCATAGCGAATAATGTAAGTTAGTGTGCTGTCCTCAGAGTCCAGATCAGTAGCTTTTAAAACGTTGCTGTTTATTATTTTCACCTGACCAATCTCAATTTCAAGGCCGTCATTGATCGCCATCCTCGGGGTCTCATCGTCCACAGGGATAATCATAACTATTACTGTTTTCTCTATACTGAATTTTCCATCTGTGAGAACAATATCAAAGCTGTCCTCTGTGGTCTCTGAGTCATCATGCTCATACACAATGCTGGAGGCCTCCCTGATCTGATCCAAGGTGAAGTTAGAGACGGGGACAGTGCCGGTAGTGAGCTGATTGAGAATAAATCCGTGCTTGGGGGGTTTGGTGATAACGAACGTGAGCTGATCAGAGGGGAGATCTGCATCAGCACCATTCAGAATAGGAGTGTCGATGACTATATTCATGCCCTCCATAACTATAAACTCTCTCATGTAAATCTCAGGCTTTTCATCATTAGAAGGGATTATGGAGATAGGGAAAAAGTGCCTTTCAGAGAAATTGATGCCATCTGAGCATCTGAATGTAAACCTGTCCTCCACTGGCTCGACTCCTTTGTGAATGCTTTGAACATAGTAGATGTGATTTTGTCTGATGTCCTTGATGGTGAAAGCACTAATAGCTGTCCCAGACCTGGATTTCTCTGAGCCTGGGGCTGGGGAGACATTTTCCACATACCCTGAAGTGGGCTGTACAATGATTGTACAAAGCAGGTCATCGCTGGGGGTGTCGGCATCATGAGTGCTTATATGAAGAATCTGAATGACATTTTTCTCTCCCTCAACAACAGAGTACTGTGGCCCCACAAAGACCTCTGGAGCCTGGCTGTCTAGGGGAAGAATAGTTACATGCACTCTGACACCTGTGATCTTATTCCCTCCAACAGTCCACTCATCAGACATGTCCGTCAAAGTGAGATTGAAAAAGTCCTCCCTTGTGGTTAACCCTATCTCCCCACTGGTATGAGCATAGACCACATGGCCATTAATGATATCAGCTTGGGTGAATGTACCAGATCGGACACCTTTCACCAGAATTTCTCCTAATGATGGTGGATCCTCTACAATAAAGGTCAAACGAAGGTCATCTGTGTCCTCATCTCTTCCCTGAATTACATTACTTGTTATTTCTGTTGCACCATTTTCCAGTACATCTATGTAGGAGCCAATTGTACCAGCTGGGAGACTGATAGTTGGAGTTTCATCATCAACTGGCTTCACACTAATCTTTATAGTAATTGGGACAACATGGATCCCATCACTGACATCTATTTGTATCAAATCTACCGTGGACTCATCTCCATTATGGATGTATGAAATTCTGTCATTTCTGATGTCATCTAGCCTGAAAGTGTCTCCTTTTGTCATGTCAGTGAATGCAAACTGGATCTGACCATGCAGTGGAGGCTGAGTGATAGTGAAGGATATCTGTTTGCTGTCTGTGTCTGTGTCTGTGGTGTCCAGCTCAGCAGTTGTAATGACATGCGTGCCCCGTTCAAGCACTGTAAATCCAGAGTTGGTTATCTGAGGTGGCATGTTATCCACAGGTTTTAAAAATATAGCGAAAACACCATCTACAGTATTTCCAGAAACATCCTCCACAGTGTACTTAAACTGCAAAACATGAGTGGTGATTCCGAGCTCAAGATCAGGCGGTTTGTAAGCTATTTTATGGTGGTTAATTTGCGCCTGAGTGAAAGTGGTGACTTCAGTGTTTGGCTGCTCAGTTAACACCAGAGCTCCCAGTACAACAGGGCTATTCTCATCTGTATCTGTGGGTGGCTGGATGATTGTGTATTTGAGATCCCGATCCTCTGAGTCCAGGTCAGTGTAACGGAGGAATTTCTTTCGGAAGTAAGTAAGCTGATACTCGTGCACAGTTATTTGGAGAGTTGTGCCAGGGTACAGTTCGGGTGCTATGTCGTCAACAGGGATAATTTTGATAATGAATGAGCTCTCACCTGATTGGTTTGGTGGGTCATTGTCATCTTGAACTCTAAACACAAACTGATCCATGACTGTGCCGGTGCTGTGAGGCCCAGTGTGCTTGTAAAACAGCTTACCATCAATAATATCCTGCTGCAGCCATTCAGTCACTACTTTCTCATACAATTCATCCTCTGTATTAAACTTCCAGGTTGATGGGTCCTCTGGGGCCTCAGACTGACGCAGCAACACCTGCCCAATCGTGGAAAGGGGAGGCTCTATGGTGAATTTTATTGAAGAATCTTCTGAGTCGATGTCTGCTGCACTGAGCATAAGTGAGGAGATTGGCATCATTTGATTTTTGAACAAAACCAAACCAGTGTTGGCGTTAATTATCGGAGGCTCATCATCGGTTGGCACAACAGTGATGGGAAACAGAAACTCCACCTCATTTCTGCCATCTGTCATTCTGAAAATAATATTATCACTGTATGTGTCACTGCCATCATGTTGATAAATGACAACTCCTGTGTCGAGGTCAGCCGGGGTGAAAAATTTCCTCCTGGAGCCCAGAACAGTCAATTCTCCATGCCTGAGCCCATCAATAACTGTGATTTTGACTTTGTCTAAACTGTCCTCATCACTGATTTCCAGATTCTGGGAACTGGACAGAGGCCTGGACTGCCCTTCATAAAGTAACTGGCCAGTATTCCTAGTCACCACAGGAGCCAATGTGTTCATAGGCTTAACAACAATCATGAAAGCAAAAGGGTCTGACACAGCTCCCTCTGTGTCCACAACCTCAAACTCAATCTGGAAAATCCGCTCAGTGTCTGAATCCACAGCAGGGGGTTTGTAGGCGATTTTCAAGTCTTTGAGGTCTCCTTGGTAAAATGAGGTTATTGGTAAATTCCTATCATCTGTGCTCACTATGTAGCCCTCCTCAAAGGAGAGGGTGGAAGTGATGTTGAAAATTAATTCGTCAGGATTAGACTCGACATCCTCTGCAGCTAGCATATCCATGGTTATTGCTGTCATTACAAACTGATCTATTTCCATCATCATCATTGCAACGAAGCTGGGTTTGGGAGCCGTGTTCTCCTCTCCGTCTTTAATCCTCACCAAAATTTGGAAATATTCCTGCTTGAGCAAATTGCCTTCTTTGTCGTGTAACTCCACAAACATTGGAATGTAATCTCTATTTGGTGACTTTAAAGCAAAAGTATGCTGATAACGTATATTCATTTTAATGAAGTCATCACAGTCCACCATTGTTCCAAGGCTGTGTTCATCCACAAGTTTGCCATACCTGGGCAGCACGCTGCCACTGGAGAGAGAGGCTATTCTGCATTGTTGTGCACTTTTATCATAGGTGAATTCTAAAATCCTCCTATCTATGGGATTACTTGTGCCAAGCAGTTTCTCGACAGTGAGTGGCATATTTTTGGTCAGCACTTCCAGCTGTGTGAAAATGACTTCCACCTCCATCATAAAAGGTATTATAATGGTATCCGTTTGGGTGTCATACCTGAGTTGTAATCTCACTCTATCCCTCGGAGGACTCCTTGATCCAAAGTGAGAATACTTCACGTCGTTGGGGCCAAATTCACACGGAAACTTTTTCGGAGATAGGTGTCCAGGCCTTTGAGACAAGGGGTCATTGTCCAGGACTGTTATGCTGCATCTATCACCGGGCTGAACTTGGATAACCAAATCGTTGATGGGATCAATGAAGACTGATCTCCCGAAAGGCACGCGGATCCCATTATTGGCAACCAATATCGTGTCCTCTGACAGCTCAGACCTCAGGGCGTATGATAATCCATAGCTGTCAAAAGCCTGCGCGACCGCATCACCTGTCAGAATCACGGCAAGCAGAACCAAAGCAGATCCAGTCCCGTGCAGATGCGGGGGAATAATCCAACAAGCCATTTGTAGTGCGGAGCCGCAGAGAAGACGCGTTGAACTTTGCGAATACACAAACTAAAGTGTGGTGGTTAAAGTTGCAGGAATATAAAAATCAGTGTCGGATAATATCACGCACCTATGGGCACCAAGGTGCACCATTCTCTCTCACAGCGGCGGCACACACTGATAACCTAAACTTCATACTCCTGCTTTGCCGTGAGTAAGGAGAGTGACGCCCTCCCCTCAGCCCATTGGTTCATTTCTCCGCTGGAATGCGTTTGTCAGGTTTCAAATGGATGCGCTTTGTGTCAGTCTGCACGGACAAAACGATGCCGCGTGGGCTGGACTTCATCAGGTTGAATAAGGTAGGAGAATAAACGTGATGTTTGGACATTAAGGGAAGATTAATAACCCTGCTGTATGACAAGGAACATAAATTATGTTCAGATCCCTTCGTTTCACACGCGTTTTGGAATCATCCACACTTATTCTCCGAGCAAAGCCCATTCAATCACCGCAGATTGTTCCCAACAATGAAGGGAAAGCAATCAAAAGTGCAGCTGGAAATGTGATTGGGGAAAAGCTTTGTCTCCCTCTCGTGGTTTTGCGCCGGTGGGAAGGGCGGATGCTCCCTCCACACAGCCTTAATTACAAGCAGACATCACACTCTGTCTTCGGTTGTTAATGTGCACATTTTCCACCTCCTTTATTTCTAATGAAAACCAGGTCTGTCATGGTGATTCTCAGATCAGACAGGGTCTCCACTGCGTGTGCAGTGCCACTATAGCATATAGTGTTATGTATTATTTAACACATAATGAAGTCCCTACATATATAGGTGCATATGCATTCAAACTTGCATACTTATTATTTCTGATGGAGAGGAAGCACTTCATGATCCATGATCCGATCCATGTGGCCACAGTACAGCGTCGCCCTGCACACTCTTAAAGCATGAGTCAAAGTTCTATTTATTGGAGTCACCTAGTGACATTGTCTTATTTCCTGCTGTCCTCCTCTCTCATCACACAGGTCCTCCATGTGTCAGATGCTTCCCCCCTCTAGCAGAGCAGCATACTCCTCTGACTCCTGACAAGTCCAGTCATGATCCGGCCTCTCTCTCTCTCTCTGAGCTACTCATCTGATTAAGAGGATACCCACAGAACCTTTGTGCAGCACAGCAAGGGAGGTTTAAATGACTCACTTATCTTTAAAAAGCATGTTTTGATTTTGGCACCATGACTGCACATCCTGGCAAGAATCAAAGATATTTTGGAATAGATTAAGATTTGTGTTCATGGGGGGATGTTGATAGGAGATGGAGCCGTGCAAAAGTTGTCTCATTATCGGGGACCGATATGCTGTTTGTTCTGTTTTCACATTAACTTAAACTGTCAGTAAACTGGGAAACAAAATCTCTAATATCTCCAACACAGCTGCGATGTTCATTATACATAGCCACAGGCACAGCTCTTCTATATGTTTGATTTACCCCACAGCCTTTGTATATATCAGATGTGCACACATACCTGTGTTCCCCTGCCAACGCGTAGCATCCCTCGAGCAATATATTGCCTGGAAGAATTTGACTTCAAGTGTGCTCAGTCCCCTCTGATCCCTTTTAGAAGATTTTCATTCCATCCACAAAGTCGTGGGTGCAGCCGTTGTGTCTGCACCTGCCTATAGTCGCGTATTAATGACATACAAACCATCTCACAGCTGGCATGTGTTGAAATCGGTACACAGTAGCTGCCATAACAAACTATGCAGTTGAGTTGGACTGGACACTGTTGACAGGGTCCAATTATAAATATAGCCAAGCAAACTGCGAGGCAAAGCCCCCAGGCCGTGACAGCTCCTAGTTACAAGAGAAAATGAAAAAGAAGATGAATAGAACTTTCTGACAGCAGCGATGGCAAAGAGGGAATTGGATCATACCCAAACCTTCAGGCTTATTTTTGAGGCGAGGGGAAGTTTGATGATATTCTGTCATATCACATTTGAATCAAATTTATTGTAAATGACCAATCCTTCTTAAAAGATAGAACTGTCAGTCTATAAAGGAACCGAGGATTCCAATTGCACTCCTGATGTGCAGGTGATTTATTGTACATGAGGCGAGTGGGGTTTTGGCTGAAATACTGCATTTCAGCTCACTTTTGAATGTACCACTTCTAAATATTTACCAGAATAACAATAGACGATTGCAGAGTTGTTCATTCATTGCATGTTCTATCACTGTTGAAAACTGACAACAGGATATTCAAAGCTGCTTGTTCGGGGAGCTTATTGTTTTTCTTTGTATCTGTTAACACCAAGAAATTCAGTTTGTTTTGTTTTTGTGATGACTCTGGTGACAGTTAAATATGGTTCTACCAGCAATCCAAAGACACAGACTGTCTAGAAGGTAAAAACAAAACATATTTACATTGGATATATCCCTAACCTAAAAATATGCGGGTTTACCTGTCATTTACAGCCGAATTAACTTTCAATTTCCTCTCTGCTGAATGTCCTGCCTTGTCATAATCACACACACACACACACACGCTGACAGGCCAAACACTGAAAGCCTTGCATTCCCTACCGTCAGTGACACCACTGTTATTGCAACTGAGTTAACAGAGATATGCATCATGTAAGGTGCCTTGAGCTCTGAGAGGTGACATCATTGAGTCAACCTGATACATGGACGATGCGATGCTGCAGGTCCGATCAGATCCACAGGCAAACAAGCTTACCAATTATTGTTTTGTTTGTATATCTTTATACTTTATCAGCAGCAATTATGATTTATTGCTCTTTATACTTGTATCATATATCATTATTTTGTACTATGTTAGGGTGACTGTGGAAAATGAATTTCTTCCATAATACCGAGCTACACAAAATCTATCTTGTCATTATTAATGTTATTACTGTTTGCCCTATCTGCACATTGTGACAGAAGTGATTTTGATAATTGTCTCCTTTGGTGCCACCTCACTGTTTGTCTCAGTGTTGCTAAAGTGACTCCATTCTAACAATTGCCTGGACTTATCAGGACTATTTTTGTTCACAGTTATTCTCTAGAGATAATACAACCCCAGCCTCACTGATCACGTTAGGGCTATTTTAGTTGGTTGCATCTCTGTCAGAGGCAATTCTTTTGATGGTTGAAACTGAAATGGTGGCAGCAGCTACTCTGAGGCTCTTCTCTACAAGAGTAAATTGTGTAACCCATAGAAAATACAACGTACAGCCAACCGGCAGCCAAATCCATCTTTCCCAGATTATGTTACTCCTGGGATACTACAGAACTAAAGAGGCAGCAGAACCAGTCAGGTTTAATCATATTATTTATTTGTGCTCCTAAATTCCCCAGGTGTGTGTAGACCCATGCATTAAGACTATAACGTATGGCCAGAGCAATAATACCGCTTACAAAATAAGTCAAGTTGGGTTTATTTGCGGCATGCTTTTAACTAATAGGTTCATCGTTGTGCTCTGCAGGAACCAAACGAGACAAAAATAGACGAAAGCCAAGGACAATTGAATTAAGAGAAAGAACAAGTCCTAAGAATGGGGACACAAATCTGCATTTGTGTGTGTGTGTGTGTGTGTGTGTGTGTGTGTGTGTGTGTGTGTGTGTGTGTGTGTGTGTGTGTGTGTGTGTGTGTGTGTGTGTGTATGGACAAAATGTAGCAGTGTTAAGTCTGGCCACATTATGTTGACCTCCATTTAAAACAGAGTATAACCTCATAATTTAACAAGGCAAGGCAAGACATTTTTATTCATATAGCGCATTTTATACCAAGATGCAGCTCAATGTGCTTTACATAAAGACAAAGCATTTAAAAAGAACATCATAAAAAAAAAATAATACATTCAAAACACACAGTTAAAAGCAAGAACAAAGAAAAAGAAAATGAAAAAAAGTAATATATATATATATAATATAGATATATATATATATATATATAATATATATATTATATTATATATAATATATATAAATATATATATATATATATATATATATATATATATTCATTGATAAATATAGGTTTTAATAATGATGATCAGTGGGCTTCTTTAAAAATATATATCAGGATATATCAGGTGTTTTCTTTTACTACCCTATAAGTCCCCTTCTGTCTACATGTAGTCCAACATATGCAAATTAAGGATTTATCCTTATTTATCCTTTTTTTTCTATTATTTATAGAGTGTTATGTTGGTTCTTATGATACTAAAAATTAAAAGTAGAATAGATGGGGATTCTGAAAATTATTTTCAAAATTAAAAATTGCTCTGAAATTGTTTAAATGAATTCTGATAAATGTAATGTTGTACATGAATCCAGTATTGGTGTGGTGTAATACACTATCAGTCTGGGCTGCAACCAAATCAAGTTTTCGATCTTTGTGAGCAATTAATTGGTTGGTGCTGTTGTGCCACGTTGAAGAGAGATTTTAATGAAGCACCATGTGTATTGCTGTGTCCAAAAGACTCTAACAGTGCAAAAGCCATGCAAGAGACGTTTAATCATTCATCCGTAACCGAAAATTGTGTTTTTTACTTCAGGCGTTTATATGTTATTAAAAACTCAAAATATTGGGCTTCCTGCAGTGTGTGCTCACCTACAGGTCAAAGGTTACATCATTTAATCGGATTGCTGCCTGAAACCCTGCAGGCCTTCCTTCTCCTGATGAGCTTTAAAGCTGAGAGGCACTTAACATGTGTGCCCACCCGTGGGCTGTACTCATTTATACTGCAGAAAAAAGAAATAAATGACAATTCACCTGGTGCGAGTCACTGTGTGACATCTGCACATCATGAGCAGAAAAATTTGATCATGAGGTTTCTGGCGTGATTACTAGAAAAGAAACGTGTAAATTGCCTCTGACCTTCTCCACTCAGAGGAAATTGCTTTGGTTTAAAAAAAACGCAACAAAAGTGGTGCAATAAAAAAAAAACAAGGTAATTCTAGAGTATATACGAATGAGGGAGACTTTCTGTTAAATTTAGGGGGGTTGTCCTGTGTGTAGTGGACTTCATATCTACATATTTTGGCCATTCATTTTATCCTCCTCAACCCTTCTGAGTCTCCATTTTCTGCTGAGCTGAATGCATTCTCTTTCTGCTCCGTTTGATCTAAAGTTGGTGACTAAGTCAGCAACAATATCATCTAGATGAAACACAGAGCGCATTCACTAGACGCTCGTGAAAAAGCTGCACACACTGCACATGTGGGGACAGTAATGCCTTCTCTTGGCCTGCGTTTCACTGTTATCATTGTTATGTTGTTATCAAGATTTATTTTAAGTACATTTTGTTAGATTTACTCTGACATAATGAAGTGTACTGCCTCCAAGTGACATTGTGAATGAGACTGCCTATTGTTCCAATATTCTGGGGAATGTCTCAAATATTTCTAAGTTCCCCTGCCAAGCTGTAATTGACTTAATCTTTCCATTAGCCCCAAGTCGCCAAAGTCAGCTGTCATCTGTTAGAGTTAACTGTTGTAACAAGGTGCTTTTTATGCTTCCTAATAGATGTGAGTTTTAGCTGTGACTTAAGGGTGATTTTTAACCCCTGCGCCCCTAGCACTGCACACACACACACACAAATACAATAGTACCACACACACACACATCTCCCCTGCTGACAGCTCTAATAAGCACAAGCACACAAACTGTCAAACTTATGGTCATTTTTGTCAGGTGGTGGGGTGTTCGCTGATCTTATTGAATTTGCTAAATACCCCTGCAGACAGACATAAACAGAACCTATAACCTCAACACAGCTTCACCTCTCCACATGTAGCAAACACAGATTCCTGCAGAGTATTCGGAGTCTATACTGCATTTATTTATTTGTATAATGAGAAAAAGTCACCAGTTATGTTTTTATTTAATAGAAAACAAGCTACAGCATTCAAACATTTTGCACACAATACCCTATAAATTTCAACCGCTGTGAATATCATATACCATATACTTCACTGCCACTGCCAGAAGATGGCAACATCACATTATACATCTAGTGTGTTGCAAATACACTATAGAGTTTTGCGTCATACATATGAAATATTATGCTACGGTTAGAAGACTTTTAATAAAGAAAATGCATAACCTAATGTGCAAAAATATGTAAAATCTGACTTTACTGTGATGAATTAGTTGTCATTTCATGTCTGTCTGTAAAGCTTGATTGATTAATAAGAAGCCAACAAAGTGTACTGAGTATGCAACTAACACTTTGGTTTTATTTATGAGCCAAAATCAGAGATGATGAATGAAATATCCAGTAAAAAAAAAACTAAACATTGACTTATAATATATCATGTGCCTAGTTATAGTATATTATTATTATTATAGTGAAAACTGCAGTCAGGTTCAGCACTAAGTGGTACAACCGTTCTTAAACAATAATTCCATACCTGCATTTTCTGATTTGTTCAGTTTAGCTCAGCATGTCAGTTGAGATACGTAGTTGTGTTGCCTCACTACTGAAAGAAGGCAGGCCTAATTAGTTCAAGACCTTATCTAATGACTTTAAATTTCTGCTGCCAGCTTGACTATTGCGTCAGTGCTCGTTTTTAGAAGCAGGGTCGAAAACCTGGCCGTTAAATACTATATCTAATTGACAAGAGAGCTGGACTGCAATTCCACATGTGTTTTACAGACACGTGAACAGCAAAGACTAATGATCTCCTGTGAAGTCAAACCAGTCATGCATAATGCACAACACTAAGCTTTTAAAATGCATTGATTTCACCACTGAATATTTTACGTCTTCCACCGAAAGTATGTCAGCTGTTTGTTAGGCGTTCACGTAAATTACTTGAATTCAGTGTTCAGCTCAGAGAAGACAACAAAACCAGTCAGAACTTACAAACTCTATTGCCACCTGATGTTGTAATGTCAATTTTTAAATGCAAAAATGAGGGAATATTCTCTTGCTTATTAATGAAATTAATCATACTGCCTGCACTACTTAGTAATACAAGTGATATCTTACATAACACAAACGTCAATTCGCCAATTAATATTAAATCACGGTGCTTGTTCACATTTCTAGTAACAGCTTGAGCACATGAAACCCAATCTAAAGTTTACCACTGACCACACTCAGAAGTAAGTAAGAGTGCTTCAGTTTTTATTTTTTATTATATGCAGATTAAAGAGATAAACACCAAGTCCTGGCACAAGAAAGTGAGAGTTATTGCATATTTAGGAAAAGTGAAAACAGTAATCACCATGAACTGGGTCAGAGGAGTCTGTGGCAATAAAAAAACATCATTAACGAACATTTGGCCCAGATTTGCTAACCCTCACTGAAAACAAACCTTTGTCTGAAGTTTAAATGTTTCACAGATTCCCTATAATTCACTCAGTGGAAAACTTCTTAGAGAATGTTTTCCCTAACAGGGAAAATAGTCAGTGATTTTTCTAGGTCCCAGATATAGAGCTGCCACTAAGGAGCTGATAAGATAGACAGACTAATTTAAATAAAAAAGGCCATTAGTAGTGTGGTGCTGTTAAAAATCTGTGCACCAGAAGGAAATCTCAGTCTGCCCTCTAGTGGCAAAAGGGTTCAATAATTCATTGAGCTAATTATAATGTTATTATTAAAAGCTCAATAAGATTTTTGACTCTGTAGATTCAGGTATAATTAAAGAGTATGACATATGAATAAAGGAGTGCCCTTTGCCTGTTTTACTGCTGTGTGAATATTACTGGTGTTAACATCAGAAACATTAATCAGCATTAGCTCAGGTTGAGGTGTTGCCTAGGATACATGTAATAAAACAACTGTCAATCAATTTAGGGGTGATGGTAATAAACCATTCCTGAGATTCTGGTGGCATTTTGTTTGTATTTAGTTCAGGGATTGTGTCTTTAAGGGATTGTGTTGCATATATTGCAATACAGATTATATTCTGCACTTCAGCTCTGTCTATCTATGACTCTCCCCTGCAAAACAAATCAAATACAGAAAATGAACTAATCATGCTGTGTGACCTTAACTTAAATTGACAGGACATTGCCGTGGGAGAATATTCAGCCAGGAAACTAAAAAAAAACAGGTAATATTCGAAAAGTGGCATCATCATCATGATCTTTACATTTCACTGGAATAAATATAAATGGCTGTAAACCCCTTGGGGCAAAGAAATGTACAGCTGCTGCCTCAACTGTGCTCTGTAATGCTGAAAAGGAACAAGAGACAAAAAGGGAAAGGATACAGCAGCTGCTCATTGTAATTGCCATGAACATGAATCACAAACATTGATCATTTTAAACTTCATTGGATGGTAATATTTGAATTTCAGCCAGAATCATAATCATTTAAACTTTAAACTTTTTTGTTTTGGAGATTATCTTTTTAACTCTCACTGTGTTATACTCCTCAAAGGTCTAAATTTTGCTATGAAATAAAATCCAAAACATCAAGAATTACTTTCCAAATGAAATAACAGAGTCAATGTAGATACAGCTACTTTGTTAGCCATGATTGTTTTCAGTTGATTAAAGCTCATTTGTTTTAAATACAAGTCGATAAATTGAATAAGAAGAACACCTTTGAAGACAAAAAGCCACCTACTTAGCTTTCCAAAACTGCTGTAATTGACATAAAAAAAGATATGCTAAACTTAAGTAGAAGCAACTGAAACAAACCCATAACTTCAGGGACACGGAAGCAGGAAGCTTTTAATGTATTTTTAATTTCAGGACGTTTACAAATTTTCATTTGTGGTGAAACTGCAACATGATCTTCTAATTGGAAGTCAATTTTTGTGGATTATAACCGTTTTTTATTGGATTGACTGACTTTTTCTTTGTCATTTTTTATGTCACATTAAAACTAAATCTTGAAATAATGTGAGCACTTTCTTGGATATTAATGGCCGTTAATTTACTTGCTCATGAGTAAGTAAGTAACCAAAGGCTTAAAAAAAAGTGTATTAATCTTTGAATCTGGGAAGATTATCCAGTATCTATCCACTGGCCCTAACTGCATAAAGTGATCAATAGAAAGTCACAGAAGGAGAGGGACGCCTTCAAGTGACCAGTTAGGAAAATAATTTTTTTTGGCCTTTTATGCCTTTATTGATAGTACAGCTGAAGATAGACAGGAAGCAGAGAGAGGGGGAATGACATGCAGTAAATTAGCCGTGCAAAGCGAGGACTATAGCCTCTACACACGGGGCGGCCGCTTCACCCACTACGCTACCGACCGCCCCCTGGAAAAGAAGTTTATCAAAATACATTTCATTTTGTCAATAAAGCACTGAATCATCTTTCTCTGGGTGCCAGTTATGGTTCACAGTTCAAACATGCAAAGATTCAGGTCATTAATTAAAGAGATTCAGCTCGTCTGATCTGCCTGCAGTATACTACAATACTTAAACTTGTGTCAGTGAACCGCTCACCCCCTCTTTCTTCTGGGTTGTGTATGGTTTGTTTGCATTATCACATTTTCCACTTTGCCAACGTTGCATTCAGCATCTCTACATGTGTTTCACTTCAGCTTATAGTTTATTGTGATAAACGTGCATTAATAATTAATGAATCTACATTGGGTTTCAAAGTGATGTTGGGCAAAAGCATACCGAGCTAATTAGAGCCATTTAATGTAACTGTGAAAACTATGATAACCCATGACCGGCTTTTAATGTTTGAATGATTTAGAGATTTCATGGTGCATACATAATGTATGTGAAAAGTCCAATTAAAGATATTCTCTCAGTGTAGCGCTGGATAAGATGCTGCTGGTATAATTGTACTGGTAAGTGCACAAACCAGATTGTCTTGCAGATGTCTTGCAAGAGTGTGATGAGATAATAGCTGCAGTGATGATAACAATGACCACAAATCCTGTAATTGAGGCGTTCTGTTGATTCAGAGGGAGGGAAATGCATCTTGTCCTCCTCTCACGCGTACAGTATCTGCACACGCACACACTAATTACAATGACTACGAAGAAAAGAAGGAAATACTGAATGAAAACTCATGATTGATATAGCATGTGGCATTTGAAGTGCTTTAGTCCTCAGTGAGCTGTCACCTTCAGAACAGCACTCAAAATGTGAAAATGCTAGAAACAAACTATGGCAGGAATATAATGTTTCAGAAGGATTTGTATATAATCAGAATGTATAAAACTGTAAATCGTGTGTCACTGTATTGGACTAGTTTTTATTACTCAATGGAGGGAATTTCATTTACACATGCTTCCTTTAACCTCAGAGAACTGCTTTGTCAATGACATGACAACTAAAAACACGAAACAATGATTTGTCTTATGTATCATTGACGAACATTTCCCTATACGGACTTAAACATCAGCTGTATCTCAAGAGTGTCGGGGGACATTAACATAGACTGTTTTATTTGTCCTGAAGAAAGAGATGGATATGCATGGGGTTTCTTAGCAACTGTGCAGGCTCACATTATCCAGCTAAAGACTGATGTCAAACATCTTACATCTTATATGAATGTTGTACCTACTACAGTACCCTTTGAGAGTTCAGTGGAAAAATATACCGGAGATGTTTTGCAATCTATCAAGCTCTGTAGCAAGCAGTGTTTTTCACAAAATAAACACACACACACAGAAACATTGTACAAGGTTGTGCTTTTCATGTGAAAATGTGTTACATGGAGGGAACATTTTCCACATGCATATTTCTCATATGTCTCAGTACATAATTTGTTTTAATGACAATCAACAGGGCCTCTGTGTATGTTTATATCCTCGGGATGAGCTGTATAATGATGTTTATGTCTTCTTTGTGAGCTCCAACAAACCTCACATGATATATTTTCAACATCCTATCCGTTCTCTCATGGCATACTTATCTGGAACTTCCACCACCGCAGTAATGCTTCAGGCAGAAGCAGTGAAAGTTGAGCTGAGGATAGTAACGGATATTATTTTAGACTGTATACAACAGAGCAAAGTCATCAGCTATAGTAGCTATAGGAGTCCTAACTTATATCACTATTGTATCAGTCTAGATCTTATAATATATCTAAAGATCTGTCCAAATCACAGCAGAGTCTAAAACTCAGGGTTGCTTTTTGTGAGTTTCTTTTTCACCACCAGAGAGCAAAATCTGGTCAATGCAAACGCTAAACTATGACATAATGTATGTTTAAACCCAATCATAAACATAAACAGAAATAAATAACTTGCCCTCACACATAAACATTTGGAAAATACACGTTTGTGGAACAATAAATATGTCATGTGATGTGCAAATCACTAAACAAAATATGTTGCTTTAGTGTATACATCTTCTAAAGAAAATTCAGTGTTTGCCAAATTATTTTTAGTTACCAAATCATTAAGCTTTGCTCACAATGCATATATATTTGTTTTAATGTCCCTACACAATAAATAATAATAAAAAAACATGAACTACGACAGAAGAACAAGTCATTGTTCTTGGGAAGAACAGGGGATTACGTTGTTACACTTTGAAGTCACAAAGACGAAGATGGCTGAAAATAGCTTTTTCTGAGCGCGCACTTTGCGCGCACAGTTTGCGCAAGAGAATATGTAACGTAACAGTTTTCCACCTGTTGTGACGCGTGTGTTTTGGGCAGGTCAATAATATTAATGCCCCTACAGTCGACAGATCGAAAGGGGAGGGCAGTAGAGAGGATTACTTGACATGCTCGTTACTCACAGTGTCAGTGGAGTCAGTGGAGTGATAAGATGAGGCACCAACTGCGAACGTGTCCTCTCTGACAGGCGCAGCTCCTGGTTCTTCGTCGGGTGGTTCGTGCGTAAATTTACAACTGGAAAGGTAAAGTTTGAGTGTTTCTTTATTTTGAGTTTGATTATATGTGATTATGCACGTTTCTAAAGAAAGAATCTGTCTGTTTGTCATCCACTGTGAAATGTTTTAATGGTTTTCTTTCTTAAGAAACATAAATATTAATAATGTTTGAGATGTTGTTTATGTAAGTTTTACCTGTTTTGTGTGTGTGTACACTAGATAGAGTACACAGTATGAATAACCGAAATACATCAACAAATTCTGACGTTTTTGCTATTTGATCTTTTAAATGTTAGTGTGTTATTTAAATGGGTCTATAAAAGTTCAATATTGACAGTTGTGCTGTTCTGGGTCTGAAATATATTAACTAACTCTGAAACTTCTCCATGTGTTTTTATTTTTTCATTCATTCTCAGTTGAAAGTGTGATGGTAGCAGCAATGTCACAGCTCTACTACAAGAAAGCGGAGAACTCCTCATACAGGGATCGCATCCCTCTGCGAATTGTGCGAGCCGAATCTGAGCTTTCACCCATGGAGAGGGCCTACCTGGGGGCTGTTGAGAAGGGGGACTATGCCAGTGTGAAACAAGCCCTGGAGGAGGCTGAGATCTACTTCAGGATCAACATCAACTGCATCGACCCCCTGGGGCGCACAGCCCTGCTCATTGCCATTGAAAATGAGAACCTGGAGATCATTGAGCTTCTCCTCAGTTATAATGTATATGTGGGTGATGCCCTACTACATGCCATCCGCAAAGAAGTGGTGGGGGCTGTGGAGCTGCTGCTCAACCACAAGAAGCCACGCGGGGAAAAACAGGTACTGTACTTCCACGATAACATTACATCCCCACATGTGTTTCTCAATTTCAGTTTATTATTTTTTGTGCGTTTAAGCTGGCAGTCACAAACCTGAAATGAGTCTTGCTGCTTCTGCTATAGGATATGAACCAACCTGCCCAAACAATTATGCCTAATTGGATGACTGACTGTATACGCTCAACGTTCAATGACATCGCTGAACATGGTTAAGTTTTGAAAGATGAGTCATGATGCCTCACAGTCAGCTACTAATTCCAGTAAGGCTTGTAAAGTGGTTTCCTTAATGTGATATTTTCTTTTCAATTACATCCTAATGTTTATGCCTCTAAAGAAAAAACGTGGGCACAGGTACACTAAGCCTTTGTGGTGCCTTTAATTTGCTTTAATGAGATACATTATTACCTGTCCTGTTTATCAAGAAGTAAATTGTGTCAGACTTACATGCTCATTAATAGCGGTTAATATAATTAATGTTATTATTTGTTTTATCTTAAACCATGAATCATTTCATCTCTCACCACAGCAAATATTTTTAACAGAGGTGCCTTCCTCTGTGTCCTAGTTTCAGCATCTTTAGCAATCCAACTATTATTTTCTGCTCAGAAGTTGCAGCACTGATAAGCTATTATTTGATGTTCTACTGTCTTTTACAACAAAGCGTTGTTCTCCATGGTTCACATATCAGGCAGTACGATAAAGCCACTGATTTCTTTCAAAAAAATTCTTGACATCTTTGTAAAAAAGATTTCGACGCTGCTGGATCTCCCTGTAATAGACTTGGTGTATTCTGTAGAGACAAGGAAAAAGAAGAAAGGGTGTAGTTACTTCGAACAGGAAGATATTTTGAGGCCAGCTGAACCACAAGCCATTAGCTGTGTGCTTGCTGTTAGACAATATGGTTAGAGACAGAGACAGAAGAAATTAGACCCATTCAAACCAGTTGTTTTAGTTCCTGCAAGGCATTTTAAAAAGCAGCCTTCTTTTTTTGTAAACTGATAAACTAATGGTCCACTGTATATTTTCTGTTTATATATTTTTTGCTTCTCTCTTGGATTTCTGAAAAGGTTCCACCAATTCTGCTGGACAAACAGTTTTCAGACTTCACCCCAGACATCACTCCAATTATCCTTGCAGCCCACACCAACAACTATGAGATCATCAAACTGCTTTTGCAGCGAGGTGTTTCCATACCTCAGCCACACGCTGTGCGTTGCAATTGTGTGGAGTGTGTGTCCAGTTCAGATGTCGACGGCCTGCGTCACTCACGCTCTCGTATCAACATCTACAAGGCCCTTGCCAGCCCGTCGCTCATCGCCCTCTCCAGCGAGGATCCTTTCCTCACAGCTTTTCAGCTCAGCTGGGAGCTGAAGGAGCTCAGCACAGTGGAGAATGAGTTCAAGGCAGAGTATGAGGAGTTGTCCCATGTGTGTAAACAATTTGCAAAGGACCTCTTGGACCAGACCAGAAGCTCCAGAGAGTTGGAAATAATCCTCAACTACCGTGATGACATCAACCCTCTGCTGGATGAGAATGCTAATGATCTAGCTCGACTGAAGCTGGCTATCAAATACTGCCAGAAAGAGGTAAGCTCATTGATTAGGATATCCTATGTGTCAGATTACTGCTGTGCAGAGCGACAACGTTTTTTTCTGGACATCCTCAAAGTGAAAAAGATAACACAAGTAAAGAAAAGTACAGATATTGGTAATACAGGTACACACACTGTGAACTGATTACTATACTATAACATACTTTGAACAACGTTGACTGGATAACAAGAACTGTGCCAAGATGAGCTGTAAATGGCTTGAGATGGGTGGAGATGTCCGTAGGGAGTGTAGAACAACATGTAATTGTCAGGATGGCTCTTATGCATTACAGTATCACTCTCACACAGTCCCATGACAATAGGATAATTGGGTTTAATGATGGAATAAGTGATGGCCATTTCCCTGAAATACATGCTCATAATATTTTAATTAGGGAGGGAACCATTCATGGTCTTTTAAGATCTTCTTTAGGGTTTTGAATTAGTGCTACTAAGAACACATGATGATTGCACATAAACAATATGAATAATCAAACATTTAAGTAATACTTATGTATTTATCTGTGAATGTATCAACCCTGCAGCAGGTGACAAAATTACTATGAGCTGGTAAAAATCGAAGCATTTGGTCTCAATTCACCACGTTTAGAAAATTATTTTTTCTCTTCTGCTGGGAAACACTTCAGGATTGTTTTATAAAATACAAAATGAGCGTCAGCTCGTGTCTGTTTCACTCATTAAAGATTAGAATGAGGCTCATACGATCTGTGCGCTGCATCGTCTAAGTTTAAAGTTTAACTTGGCTTTGAACATTTAAGAGTCTTTGGATGCATTTTGGAATGTTTTGGCTTTTCTCTTATATTTTCATGAGACAGTTGGCAATGTGAGAATGAAAGATCAGTGTGACTGAAACTCTATCCAAGTGGCAAAGGGTTTTACTTCAAGGGCTCAGTGTCATTTATTTATTTTTTTATCACAGATAGCTGTTTTCTTTGGTCGATTTCAGACTACATTTTACATTGATCATGTACTACATAAACTACTACTACTACTACTACTACTACTACTACTACTACTACTACTAATAATAATAATAATAATAATAATAATAATAATAATAATAATAATAATAATAATAATATATATTATAATCTGAAAACAATGTAGTTTTTTGACAGCAGACTGCATTGCAAAAATGAAAAACGATTATTTCTTTAATGTTTACAACAATTATATATATTATTTTCATCTCTAACAAGGAGTTTGGACTTTCTAGATGCCTGGAAAAATCTGAATTAACTTTGTTCAAGGTTCTATGTAATCTTTATTACCCCCAAGGGTCAATTTGTTGTGCAGTAGCAGTAACAACACAAACATAAATAACGATCAACCAGTAAATTAACAATAAATAGGAGGCCAATGGAAGCAGGAACTATAGAACTTTTGTGTCTATTCGTCCTGCATCTTGGTAGACTGTATCTGCATCCTGATGGTCGTAACTCAAAATCAGAGTTCAGGATGTGGCTAGGGTCATTTTCAAAACTTAAATTGAGCTCTTGGAAACTTGTATGGCTGTGCTACTCATCTTGTGCATTTAAAAAAAATGGCCTATGTAGCCTGAAGTTTATTATTTCGGTTGACATGAAATCTATCAAGTTATCATTAGGCACACAAAAATAGAAGAGAGTTGCATACTTTTCATTTCAAGGTCTGATTTTAAGAAAGTTGACCTCTACTTGAATGGAAGATGAGTGTCATCATTTAAAAAAACACAACTGTGGATAACTGCACTGGAGTGGCCAGTGAGAGGTTGTTGTGTTTTGCCATTATAGTATGCTGTGTGTGTGTGTATGAGGTTTATAGAATGAAATCCATTGTCTTTTGCCATTTGTGCACACAACCAGACAAATCAAACACATTATTAATCTGTGCTGCTCTGATGCTCTGCCATTTTGTACTTCTCCAAAGAAAATGCACCAAAGTGGTTACAGAGTTTTAATGGACCACCAGCACTTACTGGATGTTCACATTTTCCTTTAATGTATTTGGTAAAGATGTTTTTCTCTGTTCTCCTACCACTTTCTGCACTTATGTACAATGATATCATGCTCTTTATAGTGCATGACATGTACTTTATTTTAAAATGTTTCTGTGGAACTAAACTAAATCATATTGTATTAAATAGTTAAATGGATTAGCAGTACACAGTGTGTTACTAGTATGAATTTGCCTTCGGGCAGAATGATTAGTTTGAAGCCAGAAGGGTGTAAAACATCTCGGTGGAGCAATTTTCTCTTTCCAATAAAATCCTCAGATAAAATCTGGTCCTACCCTCCAGCCATGTTATGGCAAGTCAGCACCTAACAAGGACAGAAACATTAAAGATTCAGTCAGATTCTGAATTGATAGATGACCTCATCATCCACAGTTTAATGCTATATAGTACCATAATGGGGATCGATTTGGCCATAACTTGGTTAAGTTGAAATTAACTTCCATCACCATCTGCAGATGTCCAGCAGATGCTTATATCAAATCTCATAGGGCAGAAAAAATGTGTGTAGGAAACAGATTTGACAATCAGTTTTTTTTAGGACTCAAGAATACTTTAGAAATGTTTGCCGACATTTCTAAAAGAAAAATCTGTTTTATCTCACAAGTTCTGATCTTTTTATAGTGTCTTGCCTTCTGACGCATGTTTTCTTCATTCCTAAATGTTTCCCCTGCATTGGGTTAACAGCAGGAGGCAGATTTGCAGTTTTTGTCATTACCTGGAACAGTTTGGAAAAGCAATCTATGTTACGTATGTGTAAAAAAAAGAAAAGAAAAAAGAAATCAGGTCCAAGCATATTTCCCAAATGTCTGCTTTGTCTCCCTAAGCACATTACCAGTGTGTATAGTAGGCAAATTAGGTGAAGACACATGATGCTCCTGGGGAGGGCTGTTGTGCGTGTGGTTAGAAACTGCAAATCATTTTACACGTGTTTGCTCGACATCCTCATGGGTTGTTTAGGCTTCCTGAATGGTGAATTCAAAGGTTCCAAGGAGGATCCTCATATCCTGTTGAGCTTCCTGTAAGGGACAGACATGCTTAGTATGTTGAGGACCTGGTTTAGACTTTATAAAACTAACATGTAGGGCTAGGGATGTGACAATAATCAACATTTCTATATCTTGTCAAAAATATAACAGGGCATAGCCCCTTGTTATTCTTTTAGATGAGAAACAATTTGTTTTGCAGAGACCAAAAACAACATAAGAAAATATTGCACTGTATTGTAAAAGATACAAAAGTTAGATATAGAAATAAAAAAAGTAAGATTTTCCCATGCCACTGTGCGGCATAGGGGTGATACTATATAGTGCAGTGTACACCATGACACTGAAAATGTGAATACAGTCTCTACTGTCTTGATCTGATTTAGTTAACATGCCTCTCTTTGTCTCTCTCTTCCTTTCAGTTTGTTGCTCAGCCAAACTGTCAGCAGCTGCTGGCGTCTCGGTGGTATGATGAGTTCCCAGGCTGGAGAAGGCGTCACTGGGCAGGAAAGCTCATCACATGTATCTTCATTGGCCTCCTCTTCCCACTGTTATCCATCTTCTACCTGATCTCTCCAAAGAGCCGCTATGGCTTATTCATCCGTAAGCCCTTCATCAAGTTCATCTGTCACACTGCTTCCTACCTGACCTTCCTCTTTCTGCTCCTCTTGGCCTCGCAGCATATAGCTGCTGCAAAACCGGACCTTCAGGGCCCGCCACCCACTACCGTGGAATGGATGATCCTGCCATGGGTGCTTGGTAATGATGAACACACAAACTACTGCTTACTGTGACTGTTGTCACATAACTTATTTGTTTATTGTGGAACTATGCTTGAGTGAGGATTACAATGACATATCACCTCTGTTGTTTGTTCATCTCTCCAAGGCTTTATCTGGACTGAGATCAAACAGATGTGGGATAGTGGTTTCCAAGACTACATAGATGACTGGTGGAACTTAATGGACTTTATAATGAACTCCCTGTATCTTGCAACCATTTCACTGAAGATTGTTGCCTATGCAAAGGTACCGTACATCTTTTGACAGTTGATTCAAAAGTATTGTTATCTACACAGTTCAAATTTCTGCTTATATTTAAAAAAAGATTAAAAAAAATAAATTGTATCAGTCATATATTCTTGTATTTCTTAGTAGAAAAGTTGTGATAGAAAACATGAAACTTTCTAGCATAAATTTCCTTCTTTTCCTTCTATAGTACAGTCAGGACAAACTCAGATGTAACTGGGAAATGTGGCACCCGACTTTAGTGGCAGAGGCATTGTTCGCCATCGCCAACATCTTCAGCTCCCTGCGCCTCATCTGCCTTTTCACTGCCAACTCCCATCTAGGCCCCTTACAGATCTCACTGGGTCGCATGCTTCTGGACATCCTCAAGTTCCTCTTCATCTACTGCTTAGTGTTGTTAGCCTTTGCCAATGGCCTCAACCAGCTCTACTTTTATTATGAAACGAAGGATGGCAATACTTGCACGGGTATTCGCTGCAGCCACCAAAACAACGCCTTCTCAACGCAAGTTCTTAAATAAATTGTCCCTGACAAATCTGCAGTGTTGATAATTAATAACTTTGTTTTGCAGCAGCGCATAATGTGATGTATTGTTTTTTTTGCTTTTCAGGATGTTCGAGACACTGCAATCATTATTTTGGTCTGTATTTGGCCTGATTTCGCTCTATGTGACCAATGTGGAACCAAATCATGAATTCACAGAGTTTGTGGGCAGTACCATGTTTGGCACGTACAATGTAATCTCCCTAGTAGTCCTTCTTAACATGCTAATTGCAATGATGAACAACTCCTACCAGCACATTGCTGTGAGTAGTTTTACCATACCAATTCGTCTTGCAGTTTTTTGCAAAAGCCTTTGATTAATTACTGTTTTTGTTGTTTTTCAGGATCATGCAGATATAGAGTGGAAATTTGCAAGAACAAAATTATGGATGAGCTATTTTGAAGAAGGCGGGACTTTGCCATCTCCATTCAACATAATACCCAGTCCAAAGACTATTTATTATCTATTTGGATGGATAAAGACGCAACTGTTTAAATCAAACAGAAAAAGGCTTGAAAACTTTGAAACTTTGGGGGTAAGGAGTCTCCAAATATTTGTACTGATCTGCATTGCATATATATTTAATGTCTGCTTATTATTCTAGACTTCAAAATAATTAAGAGTAATTTAATTACCTGTTCTCTTAAAATATTAATTAGGTACCGAGTTAATGTATATCATGAGACCTCTTGTTGAAAAATTGCAAACAGAAATAACCCATCGCTTTGTTAATTGACATTTTTATTTCTTGAATTGTAGAGACGTGCAGCTGATAATGTAAGGTTAAATCATGAGTATCAGGTAGTAATTTGTTTTCCACAATACACTGTTCTATATTTTTATTTTGTTTTGATGTTTGTCTAATCTCTAGTTTTGCATTCGTGTATTTTTAGGAGGTTTTGAGGAACCTCATGAAGCGGTATGTGGCTGCAATGATCAGGGATGCCAAGACAGAGGAAGGTTTGACAGAGGAAAATTTTAAGGTATGCAATCAGCAGCTATTCAATATTGTTTTTTCTTTCATTGCTCTGTAATCTCTGCTGCTGTCTAATATCTTCTTCCCAATAACTAATAGGAGCTTAAACAGGATATCTCCAGCTTCCGCTATGAAGTCCTGGGAATGATGAGGGCCAAACCTCATGGTGGGGTCACAAGTCAGGTCGCAAGTTCCACCATGGCTTACCCGGGAAACCCATTCAAATATTCACCAAAATTCCCCGCTGAGCAGCCGCAACACAAGCTGAGTGTGTTAGATGTGAGTGGATCTGCTAATGCCACCAGCACCAATAGGCAAGCCAGTGGTTCACTTGTTCAAAACCAAGAACTTCAGACAAAGAATGTGATCGTGGAAGTCTTTCAGAAAGTGGAGGAGGACATTCAGGAGATTGAACATTCTTGCATAGAGCAGGACAAGGAAGTGACAAATGGGCCAAAAAAATATAAAAATTAATCCATGTCAGCAAGTGAGAGATGAAAATCATGTTAACGTTTTAAAACGCTTGGGGATTTATTTTCATGCATTTATCTTCCAGTGAAATAGTTTATCAAAACTAACTCATGTATTGTATTTAATAATATCCAGTTTGTAATGTATATAATGGCATATAATGTTATTTTATGTTCTCTCACATTATATTATATGCATTCATTTCTGACTGAAGGAAGAAAAACAACAATACTGGGTGTGGATTTGACCTCAGTGAATGCTGACTTGATGCTCAGGGAATCGTGAAGCAAGTTAGTCATTCGTGTTTTACCTTGAGCATTTAATTCCAAAGAGCCCTGACACCCTGCTGATTATACTCTCCTCTTCCACCTTGAACTGTCCTCGTACTGTGTTATGCAAAGGTATCTTAAATCTCTACATCTGTAGAAAAGTATTAATCATTATATGCTGACAGTATCTAGATCTTTCCGAGTAAACATTAGTTTATTTTAATGTAATACCTGAGCATTTTATATTGAATTTCCAGTCGATTTTGTTTTACCCTGCCATTACCACTGAAACCTGTTTTCTTCCTAATTCTCTTCTTGGAGTCAGAAGAAGTATGCAATGCAATCTAGTTGAGATTTGTTGCAGGATTTTTTTCCTCATAACGTGCACAATCTACTATACTTGCAGACATAAGGGCCCTCTTGTGATCTCTGTGTCACCGTGCAATTTTGTACCTTGTAATGCAATCAAATTACTCTGCAGTTAAATAAAAGATCATTAAAATAGCAGTGTGTTTTTTGGACTAATTTACAAAACATGTTGCTGCCATCTCAGCTTGGTGCACTCTTTCTCTATTGCATGCATTACTAACATACAGTAAAGAGGGAGAATGATAGAGATAAAACAAATGAAACCTTTGCATGAATCGGCATCTTTTGATTCGCTCCGTCTTCTCTTTCATCTTGTTTACTGGAGAGAAGATCTCAGTAAATAGTTTACTAATAGTTACCCCTTTTTTCAGTCTGTATATACTGAACTAGATACACAGTTTATATAAATATCCTCCTCCACCTTTTCCTCTTGTACTTTGTGATCTGTCAGAGGAGAAGCATTAGCCGAGTCCCATTCAGAATAAATGCTAATTCGGTATATTATTCATGTCCTACCAGACCAATCAGATGTAAACTTTGGTATGAGTAGTAAATTATTATTATTATTATTACTATTACTTTTGTTGTTGTTATTATTTAAAATATTACTAGTGAAAAGGAGGCTGCCATATTTTCTGAACTACAATTAATGTTATTAATAATAACAATTTCAGTTTGGTCTCGCATCTAAGTAGGTTTGAATGCAACAACATTAACGTTAATTTACTTAAGACCTGTTTGTCAATGTTGAGAGATTGTACTCCTACCTTGAGTATTTCAATGCTATGCTATTATACACTTCAACTTATACATTTAAGTTTTGGCATACAAAACATAGGATACAATGAGTATATTAAATATGATGCATTTCTACTGCCCCAAAGTATATTTCCACCTCCCTTCCACTACCTGTGACCTAACTGTCCAAAACCTAAACTCCTTGACAGAATTACTAACTAAGCCATTCAATTTAGGAGCTTTACTACTGTACTGTCATTTAATACTTAGAACTAATTATGCTACTTACAGCTCTCCAATGAATTAGTAATTCTGTGGTTTTAACTTGTATTAAAGGCTTTCTTACTTATTAGGCATCAAGCACCCTCTAGTGATGTGTAAGCATGTAAAAGACTAGTGCAGTGTTGTGGGCTAAATGAAGATATGTAAACAATGACATCACTGTATAGAGACAGTGCAAAATGTTAGTGACAAATCCTAAACCTGTGCAGAGCATGTGATGACAGCTGTATTCAAATGTATAGGACTAATTTGCTGCTTTTAACCTTTTAGTTACTCTGAGAAATTACTGTATTGCTGCCATAAACATAGTATTAGTTAATGAGTAGGAATCATATATCAGTTTTATTATTGTTGTGCTAATATAGTTAGTTAGTTACTATGTTCTATATTTAACATGTTCATAGCTTTAAGGTGCAAGCAGCCTCAGGGTGATGAAGTCTTTAGGTTTCTGTTACCATAGCAGCCAAGAGCAAGTCACACTATCTTTAGAAAGTCTGTCAACAAACTGTTTTGGCCTTTGTGGAGCTCACTCATTTTCAGATTGCTGTCACATTTTTCTTCGATTCCCAGTCGAAATGAACTTAGAAGACACAAAAAGAGGAAACAGTACTTTGGAGCAAAACTACTTCTATGTAACACATTCAGTGTTTGTCTCTGTGCGTGTGAAAATGTGTGTGACTGATTCAGATAGAACGATCCAATTCAAAGTGTAAAAGCTACGCTGCATTTAATTATCACTGTAGTGAGTGGGGGCTAATAAATTAAGAGCTCATTGGAATGCTGGGACTGTAAAGTTAATGTATTCCAGTCTTTTGGATTTTAGGAGAGATGAAAAGCTTAGTTGGGATTTTATGTGTTAGTACTTTTTCTAAAGGCCTAGACTAATCACATTCATAAGAGGCTGGCTGCCAACTTCATAACGAACACGTGGTATGCTGGATAGTTCATTTTTATGATACGTGAAACTTTTCTGCATACACAATACACAAATTTAAACAACTGTTTTTTTTGTTTCAAATCTGTGCTGCAGTATTGTGTATTGGGCTGTGTCTCTTCCCCTTTTTTACAGTCCGTTGACTTAGCTGGCCAGGGGAACATTACTTTCCTGCTCACATTTTGAACATCTGGCTAGCCAGGAGGTTGAACAGCATGTGGAAGAATGAATGGTCTAAGTAATGCCACTTGGGTATGCTGTGAGTAACAATACCCAATGGTAAGTCAACAATTTTAGAACTAATGATGTTTGAATGGCACAAACAAAATGAAACATTGTCTTTAATGGTATCAACCAATGCCATGAGTCATTTTAACACCACATTATAAAATAGCTGCTTTAATATGTTTGACATGTGTGTTCATGCTGTTTATGAGATGCAGCCTATTATCGTTTCCTTTTAACAATGCTGTGCATGTCTGAGCCATTTCACAGACAAATATTTCATTGTGTGTAGTCCTGATAGTTCTTGTTACAAGACTTGTCGATCAGTTTGAGAGATAGATCAGTGGCTTTAAAAAGGTGTTAAAAGTTGTTAAAAGTAAGAAACTATTTGGAACTGGAAAAAACACTGAAATCTCCAAAACTCAGACTTCACATCAAAGTTTAGGTGTTGGTTGAATTGTCCGATTCTTGGTTTAATAGGAAGTCTTTCATAGTTCACATGATAATTCATCTCAGTATTTATGACCTCTCCATTGTAGATATTATGTGCAAATCCTATCCACATTAAACAGTGATGCTGTGAGACTCACCGTTTGTCCTCCCTCCCACCACTAGGTGGAGCAAACTACATTCTGAAACATCTCTCCAATCAGTGCTCTGGCATTTGTTCAGTGCAAAAGATTTTGCAGTGTTTCTTTGTTAGCAATCCAAACAAATGACACTTTTATAGAAAAGATATAGCTGCATTCTCTATCCCATCTGTTTATTATAGGAGATATATTATAATATATCTCCTATTGTGGCACTCGGGGGGGCCTTCTAAAAATATGCTGACATTTTATGTTGCGATGCACTGAGGAGTATATTTACAATTTGTTTAAAACTGAAGGTTGAGCATCTTAAACAGAAAATGTGCTGATTTATACAGCTATAATGTTTTTCTTTACAATTTCTAGAAGATCCTTAAAACAAGTGGAATGAATGTTAATTAAAGTCTAGAATGTTAAACAAATATTTCTGTGGGAAATGTATCAAATCTGCATAAAAAGGAATCATAAACATAACAAAATGTTTTGAAAATGTGGTGGTGGTGGTGCCACTTTTAACACAAAAGATTTATTTATATTTCATTTATATATATATAAAAGAATGCACTAAATATAATTAATTGTAATTAGCCAAAATATATAAATCCCAGGATACTTAAACATTGACTTGTGATTTCTGGGTGGCCCATGCATACATTAAATGTTGCCATCCTCCTTGAGTGGAGGGCGAGACTTGTGGTATATAAGCTCCCTCTCTGAGCCTTCTGCCGTTACTCTGGGTCTGGAGAGGCTAACAAATCAAGAATGAAGCTCCTTTTTGTGGCTGCCTTTGCACTCTTTGTGCTCTCTACATTTGACAAGGCTGACTCCTCAGCTTATGACAAAATTGTTGCCCACAGTCGCATCAGGGCCAGAAAAGAAGGGTAAGCATATCAATATATTTCATTTTGCTTATTTTGGATGTTTTGATTTTTTCTAGATGATGTTATTTAATTTTGCATGCAATAGTAATGAGCCTTAAGCATTACAGGCATCAGTAGTTTTTATTCTTCTGCACATTTTCCCTTTGTATATGTAGTATGTTATATTATATTAAGGCAGTCACAATTTTGACACAAAATGTTATTGAGTGATGAGCTATAGCTGTGAAATCATGACTCATATCTTGCAAACCAAATGTCCAGCAGGCATGGGTGTCATTATTCATGAACAGCAGGGCTTTTCGTCACTTAATAATTTAAATACGAACCATTTGAGAATTTAGGATCTTACACATGTATTTTACCCGCTGATGCTTTATCCTCTTTTCACCCACAATTCTCATCAGACCCAATGTCTGCGCTCTCCAGCAAGTCATGGGGACCAAGAAGAAGTACTTTAGCACTTGTCGTAATTGGTACCAAGGGGCCATCTGTGGAAAGAAAGCGTAAGTGTTGTTTCATGTTTCCAACAGGACAAGTAGTTTCTCTTTTTCAAAGATGACAATCACAAGCAAATTCAGTGACTTAAAAGTTTAACAAGAGTTAAAGCTTTTTTGGAAAATGCAGCATTTCTTTTCAGTGTCTGGTTCTCCTTCTTCTGCTTCTTTAAGAGTTTTCATGGAAACTTGAATGTTTCCATAGAGACAGACATCTGTTATCTCACTTTGAATAAGACTACCACCTAAAATGAAAAACACATTCATGCATGCAGTCCTAAACCCTTTGTATTGAAGACTGCTCTATTTGATCCCATAAACTGTAAGTTAGGATTTTCATAATTTAGCAAGCCTGGTTATCATTGGATGCCACAGTGGTGAACCACTGATTCCAGGATATGATGTGGCTGCAAAATGTTCACTGTACTCATGAATGGAAAAGCGTTTAACTCAATCATACTAGACAAACTCTTTTTTCTCATGTTGCTCCAGCCTTC
Source organism: Larimichthys crocea (assembly GCF_000972845.2). Classification (NCBI taxonomy): domain Eukaryota; kingdom Metazoa; phylum Chordata; class Actinopteri; family Sciaenidae; genus Larimichthys; species Larimichthys crocea. The sequence continues at coordinate 22,907,157 of NC_040017.1, forward strand.
TCAGCACATTTACTGTATGTTTAAACATGGATCGAAGCCATGTCTACTTTACAGTCTCGCTCTCACTCTCTCACACACACACACAATATTCGGCTTGTCCTCTATGCTGGCATTATACTCAAGACATGCTCAGCACTCTAAATAGGCTTAGCTTTTCATGATGGATTCACACTGCTCACTGAACTTGGCAAACGATAATGTTGGGAACAGACAAAGAATTTTATCTATTTCAACAGGAGTTGGGACGATGGAATCAATCAAAGGATTACTGGGCCAAAGTTGAATTCACACAGTGAAACACTGGAGATACTTAAACTGGTCTTTTTTTTAAAAGTTCATTGTTAATGAAGTGAATTCCTGATTCAGCGGATTGACAATGATGTAAAGGGGCAAATTAACTTAAACAGATTACGCTAATGTGCCACATGCAGAGAAGGATGCAAAAAAAGAGCTGTACACATACAGTGTAAACCTACAGGCATGCATACTGTATATACATCAGATCAAATCTAAACAAGTGTCTCCCACCTTCCCCAACCAAACCTATAACACACCCATTGGTCCTCCCACCATGTCTTCCATAAGTGTTCTCCTTCCAGTGTTTCCTAAAGCATGATAACGACATATTTTCTTTATTTCAGTTCAATTGTTTGTATAATTGTTTCCCAACTTTAAGTGGAGCTGATTTAAAAGCTAATCCAGTAAATATTTTGCCTGCAGCAGAGAACATGGTTCGTGCACCTTTGACATCAGCGTCTCTGTCCTGTGGAATTAGTAAAACTTAAGTTTTGGCAACACTAACTTGTGTCTAAGATACAACACAATAAGACATCTCTTCTACTATACCCATAAGAAACATGCAATCATTACCATCTTGAGCATAAAATAATTCAGACTAACTCACTGACTGAAGATAATCTATTATGGCTCTGATAAGTGCACGTTTTACAGTAGTTTCTGGCAATTGGTGCTTCACCCACTGAAGTTTAATTCAACAAATGAGAATATTTCTGCCTTGTCTCCAAGAAAACTTTGTACAACCTAACTGCCCATTAGTAATGGGTTGAATTGGAATATAGCCACATACAGCTTATATTATGTTTGACAAAGTTATCATGAAACGTGTTGGAAAGATTCTTTTATAGAGTTGCTGACAAATCAAAAGTTTCCAACTCTGTGGCCAGACACAACCCCTCTGTGTGTGGGTGTGCAGTGCAGCCAGGGTTTTGCTGACTCTGCCCCAATGGGCAGATTATGTGATCTCATCCCAATCCCTCCAACTCCATTCAACTGTGATTCAAAGCAGCAGTTAAAGAGGCATGACCCAAAAGACTTTAGGTCTTTACCCCCGTCTGAAACATCAGCAGTGGATAACAGCTAACACGTTCTCCTTGAATCTCATTAATTACTAGTGATTTCGTTCAAAGAGTTGTGTCTCACTGCTTGACTTTTTTGCCCCAATGGAGCTATTTACGATTAAATAATTAAATAAATAAAAATACAAATAAAATTACATTTTACTATTTATTAGTTCCTATGTATTCCAGCAAAGTACAGAGCTTTCCCGATGTGGAGATCCCCCCTTTTGTCTTATGTAGAAACACTTCTCCTATACACAACCAAATATAATGCTACTTGTTAACTTGTGACATTTTTAAGTGATCTATTTGTTATTTGATAATGCTATTTCTCATGATTATTTTAGCCATGGTAAGGGTAGAAATGTGGGATGATTCCTGTGAGAGTTTTCTAACAATAAAAACTGGGCAGCTTACAGTAATGATCTCCCCAGCCAACTCTGGGCACATGTGGTATTGTTTAGCCCTAATAGGTGGGTACATCTGTGGTGTTCTTTATATATATAGAGCTCTTTTATTGTTGCAGTTATTGGGGTGAAATGTACATCTCCAAATGTCTGGTCTTTCAAGAGTTGGAAACAATACTATAGTTCCAACATGTTTAAACCTGCTGACGCAAGGGGTATAGTCCTGTTTATATGTAGCAGCTGCACTTTGAATTTTACTATCCCCCTCAGGCTACAGTGTCTCCTCTCCATTTACTGAGGGGGGACACTGTAGCCTGAGGGAGGATAGTAAATGGTTCTCATGTTTGTCCAATATCAAATAAAGCTGCATCATTTGTATCTAATTTGTCTAAGCAGAAATCACAAGTCTGTACAACAAAAAAACAAAAACAAACAGCACAACAAACTGGTGACAATTGAATCATGTTGTTTTTCATATTAGCTCAAAGCTTTCCATATGTGCCATCAAACCTTTAAATGTTCCTTGTGTCAACCAAAATTTCCTAAAACTCAACTTTAATTACACTGTAGTTTTTCAAGGCCAAAATCATAATGTTTCTGAGGTTAACCAAAACCAAGCAGAGTCTAAACTAATTGTTCAGCTTCAAAGAGGAGGTCTTGTTAAAATAAATCTACTACTGTAATGGTAGCGTAATCCTTGAGGCACCTTTTCCATTAGGTTTTGGCTTCAAACTGTTGAATCACGTGTTCTGTTTGGGTAATGAAGGAGATAATGAGTAACATCTGGAAAAACTGAATACACAAGACCAAAACCGAATGATGGTTCAGCTAAAAGCAAGGCAGACAGAAAAATACAAATCTCTTGCACAGCAGTTAAAAGATGCTTACAAACAATATTATGTTTTAAAGGATCTGCTACCTATTAGATATATCAACATTTGTGATCTGTGTGTTTTTCTATAGGACTGTGCTTTATGAATGCTGCCCAGGTTACATGAAGCTGGATGGCATGCGTGGTTGCCCTGCAGGTACAGTGTGTTATGTACCACAGTGTAGTCAATGTATGAAGGTTAGATGAGGCCATATACTCCAACTGCAGAGCAGCTGTGCGCTATTTTTGAATTCAGACCAAACATACTAGAAGATGATGCCATATGCGTATTGTTAACACATGTTCAGTAGAGTCAATATATTCAAGCCCCAAATATTTAAAAGATTTCAGCTTTTTTATTTTTTTGCAGACATCTAATAACGCTTCTTGTAAATTATTTTCTTAGTGGCCCCAATTGACAATGTCTATGGTACCTTGGGTATGGTGAAGGCCACCTCAACCCAGAATTACGCTGACATTTCTAAGCTAAGGCCTGAGATTGAGGGATCTGGCTCCTTCACCTTCTTTGCCCCCAGCAATGAGGCCTGGGAGAATTTGGATGAGGTGAGTCAAGAACATAACAAAAACACAGTAGAAATTCTCTGGCTATGAGGTCTTAATATCTCATTTTCCTCTACAGACAGTGAGGAGCGCACTTGTCAGCAACGTGAACATTGAACTGTACAATGCTCTGCATTATCACATGGCCAACAAACGCTTCTTAACTAAAGATTTAAAGAATGGAATGACAGTCACCTCCATGTATAATGACCTTGGCCTCCAAATTAACCATTATTCCAATGGGGTGAGTATTACCATTCAGTGTTAATTAAGCAGTCTCCTTGTAGTTTTACCCAAAAAACGTTTTAGTGCCATAACATTGAAGTATATGTAATGTGCAGGTGGTGACTGTGAACTGTGCCAGGATTATCTATGGCAACCAGGTTGCAACCAATGGAGTTGTGCACGTCATTGACCGCGTTATCAGCGCTGTTGGAAGCACAATCGAAGATAAAATTGCAGTTGATGATGACCTGACCACTCTGAATGTGAGTACACAAAAAGATTTTTACATAATTGCAAACACTGCTGCAAAGATGGGTCACACCAGGTTGCAAGGGAGTTTGATACAGTGAATCACAGCAATGTGAGACAACTAAAGCAAATAATTTCTTTCCTTCAGGGATTGTGCACATAGCAAGCATTATTTTTTTGATTGGGTTGTTATGTCCATTTAATGTAATTGTTTGTACTGTATTTTATTGTATATTGAAGTTCCCTAAACATAATCTTGTTGGGGAAATCACCATCTAGGATATCGCTGGTTCTGCATGGTTGGAGAAGCTGGGTCAGCCAGGACATTACACTCTCTTTGCCCCCACCAATGAAGCCTTTGAGAGTTTGGGCAGCGAAGTGTTGGAGAGACTTCAGGGTGACAAGGAGGTCCTGAAATGTAAACCAGACTTTTATTCTTTGACATCGGACGCTGTTCCCTAATGCCCAAAATCAGGCTATTTAAAACATCACAGTGGAGACAGGGATTTATATTGAGTGTAACAAAGTAGGACCATATTTATATAAAATGATGAACGTATAGGAAAAGGAATGCAGTGGTTCCCAGCATGTATGCTACACTAAGTCACCCATAAAGTGATTTTTTTTTTAATGTTCAACTTCTTCCAATTTAAAACAGATGAAGCCGCAGTGTATTTGAAGGTTACACACATTTGGCAAGCTGTTCATAACAAAGTTCTGTTTAAGACTAATAAAAATAAGTCTCTAGTTTCAATTCATGCATGAAGTTGTGGGTGGAAAGTCAAACAAGGCAAGACTTCATTTGACACTTTGGTAATGTTTTTTTTTTAACGTGTTCTGAGTAGATCTGGATTAGTATGCTGCAGCTATTTATATTTTTCTCAAACATTTGCAAGAATTGTACCACTAAAAGTTTAATATTCAAATACACAGTCACTGTGAGCTCTTAAAAAAATAACAAGGTGCAGAATCTCAAGCTTGTTTTGCTTCAACAGAGGCAGGAAACAGCTGCTTCATTGAGCAAACTGGTCAAACTGGCAACAACTGAAAACTTTTTATTAGTCCAAAGCTTACTCTATGATGTGAGATCAGACCATTTCACACAAATTTAAACAGGACTATGGAGAAATCCTAAGTCATCTCACATGGGGACCCAAGGGCTCCAAAGGTTCTTCAGGTTCCCAGACCTGTAAATGACCTCAGCTGCAGTGTAATATCAGAATGAACGTTAAGCAGTCCATACATCCAAATTCAAATAAACATGTTTGGCAGAACCACCTTAACAGACAAAACAATTTTCCACCACAGCTGCCATGCAGGTGCTGGCTAGTGCTGAGATCTACTTATACACCTAAACTGCAATTCATTTAAACTTTGTCTTGCTTTTTCAGCTCTTCTTAACTTCCATCTCCTGGACTCAGTCCAGTGCTCTGAGGCCATCATTGCTGGTAGCACTTATGAGACTGTGGAGGGCAACAACATTGAGATTGGCTGCGATGGTGAAAGTTTAACAGTCAACGGCATCAAGATGGTGCGCCAGAAGGACATTGTCACCACCAATGGTGTGATCCACCTTATTGACAAAGTGCTCATGCCAGACTCAGGTTAGACTCCTCTTTTTGTTAAAGCGTACCTGGTTTACTACATTCATTCATATTGAGCCAGGTGTTTGACATTTTCCTGTACTGCATTTTTCAATGGTGTTGGGATTTGATGTGCCCTTTAAGCTAAGCAGGTGATGGAACTGGTGGGAAGTTCCCAGTCAACCTTTGGTGACATGGTGTCCGAGTTGGGCCTTTCTGCTGCCATGAGAGCAGATGCTGAGTACACTTTGCTCGCTCCCCTCAATGTTGCCTTCAGTGGTGAGTCACATATACTGATCATTACACCATGCATATCCGTCTGTTTTGCTTTCAGTGGTTAGATAAATATGAATTCTGGCTGCTCCACACTCAGGAAGTCTGGAATAAAGAGGAGTCTGTTTTTTTTCCCCCCCTGACATGCTGACTCATAAGTGAACATGTACATAAATGGAGTTTCTGGAAAATCATTGATTCACTTGAACACTTTATGCCATGTAAGACCAAATATCAACTCCCCTAAAGCGCATTCCCAGACTTCACTCGAAAAAGGAGTAGAGTTTTGTTTCTCTAACAAGAATGTTGAAATTAATCGAGTTAGAATACTTTTATCTTCATAGGCACAGTTTTAAATGGCAAGGCAGCAACGGCTGGATGTAACATGATGTAACAGGAACTTTATATTCAGAGCATACATTTACATAACTGTAACCTACATGTACAGTAACAATTACTGTGCATGGTCCATTGACAGAACTGTGCAATAAATTGAGTCACGATAGCAGACATTTGCTCACTTGTCTTATGTCACTGTTTGTTCTAGGAAATATAAAACCATTTCTTTCCTCTACAGATGAAGTGATGTCCATGGATCAGAGGCTGCTCAAGATTATCCTGGAAAGCCACATCTTGAAGAATAAGATTGTCCTGGGGCAGTTGTACAATGGCCAGAGACTGGAGACTATTGGAGGAAAATTCCTGAGGGTCTTCATCTATCGTACAGTGCGTCAACCTCAAACATACCTTCCATGCATTAAAACATAATTTGACCATCAATCCTGATATTTTTAAACATTAATCCACTTGCCTTTAATTTGATTTGTGCATTATGTCTGCAGGCAGTGTGCATTGAGAATGCCTGTCTGATAAGAGGCAGTAAGGAAGGAAGCAATGGGGCCATTCATCTCATGAAGACTCTGTTGAAACCAGCGGAAAACTCTATGTTTCAGATCCTGACAGAAAATGGATCGTTCAAGTAAGTATAGGGCAATGTTAAGTGAAAATGGACTGTGGTATTAGGATTCATGGAAATTCTCAAACCACATCTTTCTGTATCATTCCATTAAATTCACATGGTACACATGGAAATGAGAAAGTGCTGTTGTTGCAACATGTCAGTCCTCGGTGGTTTTTGTAACAGCCAAGTTACTCTTTTTCGTCTGTGTGCTACAGGATCTTTTTGTCTCTGATGGAAGCTGCTGGCTTGACTGACCTGTTGAAACAGGAGGGAGACTTCACTCTGTTTGCCCCAAGTGATAAGGCTTTCGCTAGCTTGAGTGAAAGGGATCTGACCTTGTTGAAGTGTAGGTCTCCCACATTCCCCTTTGTCTTTTAATGATCCAAGCACTCATGTTCGTACTTGATAATCACACAAAACGTTAATGAATGATTTATGTGTGGGCTGTTCTGTATTTCAGCTGACGTAAATGCTCTCAGAAACATCCTTCTATTTCACATCAATAATGGTATCTTCATTGGTGGTGGTTTGGAGTCTGGGGTGACAAACCTTCTCAGGTCTCTTCAGGGCAGCAACCTCAAAGTGATGTTTGTAAGTATTTAGTGCATCAGAACTGATCTTTCATCTTAACTTAATAAAATGTATACCTTGAGCAATTTGAGCTTCATACCACTTAATACCACTATGTTACTTATTCAGTAAAATTATGGCGGTGTCGGTTTTCATTATCTGATAAAATCTTATCCCGAATTTTGAAACTCAGTGGCCTCAGCAAGCTGATAACTATTAACTGTAAAGTACATCATTAAAATACAGGTTCATTCAAGCCATTCATTTGTGGTTTTCTTGTCTGTAATCGTTTTAACTGTCTCCCTCAGGCAAACAACACTATGCAAGTGAATTCTGTCCAAGTCCCTGAGTCTGATATCATGGCCACAAATGGAGTAATTCATTTCGTAAACCAAGTCTTGTATCCTGCAGGTACAACTTTGTTTATATTCCCCTTGTAAATCTGTCAAGAGATGCACTCTCTGCAGATTATAATTGTTAGAACTGTAAAGGCGCGGCTGCAGTTAACGCCTTGCACTCTGTTCCAGATCTCCCTGTTGGAAGCCAGGAACTCCACATGCTGTTGAGGAGGCTCATCAGTTACATTCAGATCAAGGTGTCAGAAACTGATTTGTACTTATTGAATCTGCCATTTATAAAGGGAAGGGTCTGAATGAGTGTATAAGGTGAATAAGGCAATAGTGTGCTGGTTCTGGACTTTTGCTATTAATCACAGATCAGTTAATCATATATTTTGTAATGCAGCACACACAAAAGCATTTTTTTTTTGACTATGGTCATTCTGCAAACCAATTATGTGTATGTCCTAATTGTTTTTTTTCTTACAGTACATTTCTGGATTCAGATATCAGGAAATCCCCCTAACATTTCTGAGTAAGTAACATTATTGTTATGTTTATTGTGTTTAATTTCATGTTTGCATATACACTATTTTAATATCTAAAAAGGCATCATTCACTGTCATTAATGGTTTTATATCTTCTGTTGTTATTAGAGAGGATCATTCAGATCGTCGAGGAAGGTACAGTAATGATGATAGCAGAGTATCATCATCATGTGATTCATGTCAAGTCTGAGAGTTTATATTTAAAACAATTGCATGTATAAAATCAGGGGAAAAAATAGAAAGTTAAATCAACCACTAAACAGATAATTTCACATACACATGCAAGTACATGCACACACATGCAATGTTTGATAGCTGAAGCAGCATTATTCAGAGAGAAGAAAAGATCATCAGTCTTCTGCTAATTCTTGTACCAGTCAGCCATAAAAACTGATTATGTATGGTGTTTAAAATGAAATATAAACACACAAGTAACACAATTTCTAAAAATGAACATAGCTAGAATATTTTAAAAACCAGATGTCAGAAATACACTGATTATGAATCACATTTTGTCAGAGCAACCTTTCTGATCCAGTGAAAGGTCCATTTGTTATGTTACCTGCATGCAAATGGAAAATTCTCTGTTTCGAGGGGCGTTGCTGTGCCGCCTTTAATTTCCAAATGGTGAAATACGCTTTGTTTGCTTTTGTAGTTCCTGATGTAACAAAAGTGACAAGGGTCATTGAAAGTAAACCCACCCTCACCAAGGTTACCAGGGTCATTGAAAGTAAACCCACCATCACCAAGGTCACCAGAGTCATTGAAGGTGCACCAGCCATTACCAAAGTCACCAGAGTTGTCTCAGGTATATTTTTTTATGTAATTCTTACTCAATATATTAGCTCCATATCACTGACCATCAAGAGCTCATGAATGTTGTCATCTACAGGTCCTCAGTATTCAGTAAGCACTGGCAATCTTGACATCGAAGGTTTGTGAAATTTAATTTGATTCAATTAAATGGTCAATCTTTTCCAGGGTTTTTTTTTTGTGTTTGTTTTTTTTGCTCACCCTGCACATGGTTGTGGTTGGAATGGAAGATTACATAATATATAACAATTCTTTATGGAGAAAGTTTCTTATAGAGCAGTACAATAGATCTCTGTACAGCAGATTACAGTTTCACTTTAAAGATGTTATTTTTCCTTCAGGAGCTGACGTTTCAATTTCCCACGTTGAAGGGACTTCTAATTTCGACCCTGAAAGCCTTACCAAAATGATCCAAGGTGAGTTTTGTAGGTCTTGTAAATCTCAGTTGACAGGGAATGAATTCATAAATAATATCTGACATATGTTTGTTTGCCTTTACACATTGAAGGCAATTCAAGAAGAACCAGTCCCAGAAGAGTTTTAGGTAAAAAAATAAAAAAATAAAAAAAAGAAGAAGAAGAAGCCAAAAAAAATCCTGTATTTGTAATAAATGCAGCTTATCATGTGAACAATTGCAGGCTGTCGACTGGAGTCCACATTCACATGGCATACTTTTCTCCTTGCATCAAATCCAACACACCCCTTCGGTCATGACGGGTGTACTTAAAGGAATAATCCAACATTTTTGGAAATATGCTTTCTTGCTATAACTTATATGAGAAGACTGATACAAATCGCATGTCTGTACAGTAAATATGAATCTACAGCAGTTAACTTAGGTTAGTAAAATGACTAAATTAAAAGTATAAAGTATCTATGTATCTATGTATTTATCAGCTAGCCCAGGTCTGTCCAAAGCAAAATCTGCCACCTCTAAAGTTTATATCATAAACATATTATCATCATTAAATTGACAGTAAATTGATTTTGGGCTATGTGCTAGAATATTTCTCTCTCTTTCTGGAGTCTCCACTGGTTGTCTGCACATAAGCCCCCATAAAACCACAATGTGTCATTTTTTTTCACTTCTGTTTTTGTACAGATTAAAGATATAATGTGTATAATGTGTTGAGCGTGAAGCGAAGCAGCTGCTCATATAAATCATACAAATATAAGAATGGTATAAGTCTTCTCATCTGGCTCTTGTAGGAAAGCAAATAAGCGTATTTCCCGAAATGCCAAACACTTCCTTTAAGCGAACTGTGTGCTGCTCACTCTTTTGCTGCGATGCTTACCACCACAACGCTCACATGAAAGCTATGCTGGCACTGCTGCAGCTGCTGACCGTTTCACGAGCCTCGCCTCCATCCCAGCATCCACTTGTAAGCTCGGGGTGTATAAGTTATTATCAACACTCCCCACTCTGCTGTGCTGAGCTTTGTATGTCTTTGCGGAGAGTGATGAGATCAGAGCCCAGGCACCAAATTTTAACATAGTACATAAGACATGTAGACACGGTTAACTGACATGTATTAATGGTTCTATCATTTTCCTATTTTTTTTTACCAGCTGGCAACAGGAGGAGAGGAAGAGACTAAGCATGGATGGATGTGAATATCAACATTGTAAAGGCAGAAAGAGACACCAAACCCAGAGGTTGAAACTGGTATTTCAGTACAGGGGATACATTACAAATGTCAGTGATTTTAAATATACTGTAATAAGTATGACTGACAATAATGAAACTATTCTCATAAACAATTTAATGGTGCTTTGAATGTATATTATGAGTGTGCAGTCTTTTTCAGTCTTTTTTATGTAAACATTGTTCAAATGAACATTTTGGCACGACTTTAAAGACATGGAGAAAGTCAGGGTAGCAATAAAGTTTGTTTTTTTAAATCCAAGCCATTAGTTCAGTATAAAACATTCAACGTTTAAACTGTCTTTGCTAGAGGTGAAGGTTTTATTAGCTGTTTGGGAAGATTTCTAAATCTCTGCGTGATAAAAAAGACGTCAGACTTTCAGATTTGTTACATACTTTTAATTTCCTTGCTGTAACTTGTTTAAGATTTCATGTAAATTGTCTGTCTTGTCTGTGCTTGTATCATGTGGAACATCGTATCCAGCTGCAGGTTTTCTCCTTTCTGTTTTTCAAACAGCTTCCAATAAAGTGCATCCTTTGATATAAATATGCCATTTTGACAAGGATATCTGAGGTTGTTCTTTGGGGGACTTTCTAATGATTTGCAAGGTTTTTTTCTTAGGTTGACATTTGTTCAGAGAGAGTCTGAAAATGGCAAATCTAAATATTGCTTTTTGTGTTTCCCAGTCTTTGAATTAGACCGAGTCATCCTTTTAATAGGCCAGTCATTTTTCTGTATTTGTAAGCAGGAGCTTGGCAGTCCATTTTTGGAAACATTTTCAAAAGGACACTATGTAAAATATAAAATAAACTGTGTTAAATGTGCAAAGCAAACGTTCTTTTTCCATTTTCCATGGAACGTATGTATCTTCATATCATGCTATGTACTTATATAAGTTGCACAATGTCAATCATTCATTTTAACTTAACATCAGTCAATATGTTTTCATTTACAGTGGGTGTTGATGAAATGAACAACAATTAATGCATTGCTAAAATGTTATCAAAAGAATGTGTGTTTGTAATAATACAGTCAATTGAAATATTTGCCCTGAGGTTACAGGCATATTTGGTAAACTGTTGTTTGCAGACATTTGGGTCAGGCCCAGTTCTTTCGTTATTTGGCTCACGTGCAAAATTCTTCGGTGCAGTTTATGACCTCTTGGAGGGACTAAAATGGATCTGAGCAACTGCCAAGATACAAACACACAAACTCTTACAACATATTTATTTTTTAGTCATCTGCATCTTGGATTAAATTAATTCACAGTATCCTGTGATGTGGTGGTGATATTGGACCCAAAAATGCAGAGGAGCTGAGTCAAATAAACAGCCGTTTATTAGACGAAGGGAAAATTGTGGGGAGGCATCACCCACGCAAGGAAGGCAGCAGAGGAAGGCAAGCTCACTAGGGGGGAGTTGGAGTCGGGAACAGGGGAGGTGGAAGGCGTGGAGGGGTTTAGGCCGGGGCAGACGGGTGCAGTAGCCGGGTGGCGAGGAGGGCGAAAAGCTGGAGTCTGCAAACAGAGAATTTAGGTAAATAGTCAGAAAATCTCAAATGGCAATATCTCTCAAGGAGCCTGGGTGATCTACCATGATGCGGTGACAATCTGGCAGTGGGCATGCAGGAAGCCAGCCTCTAAAAACTGCTCGAGAAGATGATAGTGATCTGATGCAGGTGTGTGCAGTCAGGTCCACAGCAAGCCACACCTATCTCTGCAAAGAGAGCACATGGAGCCCAAGCCCCAGCCCAAACACACCATGTATCCAACATCAGGCAGCTGGAAGTCATTGTAGTAATTATCATTGTGATGCCATTTACATGCTGCTTTATTTAGTAACGTTTCAAATGACATTATAAATTATAAAGCATTTTGTTTTGTTTGTAACTTGCCTGCCAGTCAAACAAGAATATGTTGCTGATGTCTGGACCCAAAGTGCAGAGATGGAGGCAGTTTTATGATGTTTATTATGAGAATTAACACAAAAAGCAGGTGGTGTTGGCTGAAGGTTGTTTGGCTGAAGAACACAGGCCAAAGCGAGGTACATTGGAGAAATGCACACAGGGAAAAACGGCTTGCAGAAGCCCAAAAGGTATGAAAGACTAAACCATGGCATGTTACCATCTGCAACACTGTACAGAATATTCTGGCACAGGAGAGATGTCCTGTCCAGCAAGCAGGAGTGACTTCTGGATGAGAGACAAGCGTACCTCGCTACTGAGACAAGCAAAGCCAGCTGCACAAACGCACAACCAGGGAGAGAAACCAAGAAATTAGGGAAAAAGCAAAGTGAAAAACAAAACTCTAAAGCAAAGAGCAACAGAGGCATAACCATAGCACTATACAGAAAGCCCAACAGATGATAACAAGGCTTTATTCTTGCACCTTGTTGCATAAATGAACACATTCACATCTGTACTCTGTGGTTTCAACAAGTAATGTACTGTCAAAGCCTTCTTGCTTCACACCATACCAGTGCGGTCACTGCACATCTCTGATTAAAATGTAGTGTAATGTAGAGCTGACAGGCTTCATTACTGGATGATTGTTATGACAAGCTGCTCAATTAGGTGCATGTCACATTGAGCTGCATGACATATCTTTCTTACATCTTGATAAAGATAAATGCAATTCAACTGATGTCATTGAGTTTGTGCAGCTTTTTTTAACATGAAGAAGGAAGGAGAGGCACCATATCTCAACTAGAGGTTTGATAAGTTTGTGTTTGATCCCGGGGGGGGATTCAGTGTCGCGTCTTGATATTATTAAGATTTTATTATTAGACTGTCAGCCTCTTTTTTAGTGGGCGTAAGAGAAGATTTCATCAAACTGCTACAGTGAAATGCAAATCTTTCTACAGAGTGAATACATTTTGCAGTCAGACACACAGCAGGCAATATTTTATACATGTACAACATCGCCGGAGAATTGAGAAAACATCTGCCGGAGGATCCTATTGCTTTTCCATTTGGTCTCGGAGTTTCCGCACTGCATTCAGGAGAGATCTCCCAATCATTTATTAAGTCATTTATGAGACTGCTGGTATCACTGACAATAGATTCAAGTTTCACTTAAATTGGCATGACAATTTCCACTGCTCATCACTATTAGCAGCTGTCTGCTTATCCTTAAGGGAAACCACACAAGAAGCACATTCACATTCAGTATGGTATCTTTATGCCAAAGGAGCGTTCATTTCTCTTTGAGGCTTTTCATGTTTGAAATAAATGCATCATGCTGTAAACACAAAGTTCTTAATGCTTTCTAGAGAATTACATTAGCATGTGAAATGGTATAATTATAATGAATCAGTTCAATTCATTACCCAATACATAACACATGTTTTGCAGGTGTGATTTTCTAAAACCAGAGCAGCAATTCATTTCTAACTCTTATAAGGATTATAATTAGATTATTAGTTTATTCAAATGCAAATAATGAAAACTTATCATTGCAAAGTAAATTTACTGAGCTGATCAGATGTAAGTATGCTGAATAGTTTGTTCTCGATGTAGGATACAAGTATACCTCATCTGACCTACAAATGTGGGACCTCAGAGATGGGTTCAGTCTGTTTTTAATCCTGTAAGCATACCAGCATTATTCTCTGGCCCAGAAAATGTGCATATCAGTGAATGCCTTGGATGCAGCTGTGTGAAAGTGACTTGTCATCTGGATGCAACGTTGACTCCAAAGACCTGACTTTTTCCTGGCATGGTGGCTGTGTACTCAGGCTTAGATAAGTTTCCATTAAAGTGCCATCATGTATTTGGCCATGATGAAATAAAACCTTTCCTTATCATGAAATAGGGAGATCTAATGATTTAAACATCAGCAAAGTAGTTTTAAATGTTGATACTGAAGCAAACATGAATCAAAATCCTCCTACTGAGCTCAGGCGGGTTCAGATCAGTCTTTACAATGAAACCTGAAATGACACGCTGACCTCCAAAATAAGTATGTTCCTGATTATTGTTTTTCCTGTTGTGTAACACAAAATTCTGGAAAGCCTACAGGGTTAACAACAACTTTAACTACTACTAACTACAATCAACTGTTAGATCAAGCTTGTCTTGCGTAGCAAGAACCCTAGATTTGCTTTGGGCTTTGAGCCCATAGCTTTATGACAGCCTGACTTCTTTTGTGAGACACCAAGATTTGTACCTTTCAAAAATTCACTTTAGGCTGTAGGACTGCTCCGATACTGCTCTCTAATCCACTGCAATGTCTTTGCCGTTAACTTTAACATCTGCAGACTTTAAATTTTCAGGCTTCACGTGAAGGTTTCATGATGACAGACTTCTCTTGTGAGACAGGCCTCAGGCACCAAGATTTGTAGAACTTACTTTCCACACTGTAGGACTCCGTCCATACTATCCTTAAAATCCAGTGTGATGTCCAGTTTTCAATCGACATCTGCTGTGCTCAGACACTACACTTTATTTGACCCAGTTTTGATCTGTGCTTGAATTTTTCTTACTTTAATGTAAAAATGTCTTTTTATAATCTCAGTGTTTTTGTTTCCCAGTGACTGTCACTAGGAAGATATTAGTTCTCAGAAATACATTCACAAATGTATTGCCCTTCATCAAACTACACCATTTCCAATAAAAGTAAGGTCAACGTCACCATAATAAAAAATGAATGATACACATCTGCACGTTTACATGACTATTATCAGGTGTTAAACCATCCTAATTAACACTATAAAGCCTGGATTTCTGCAAGGTTGATATCTATAAAGCACTGTGCTTATAGTTTTCCATCTCTGTGGTACGTGTCATACAGAGGAGCAGATTCAAATGTTACATAATCAGTCATTTTCTGACAGGCTGCCATGAATAATTGCCAGAACTACATAAATAGAGTTCAATAAAGCCAATCAGACAATTTATTAAGCACAGTTTTATGTGGCTAAAACTCGTGACGACCAACCAAATTTCATTTGCACTCTACTTTTATTTTTATTTATTGCAAATAAAAAAATATATATATAATTATTAATCATAATAAAGCCAATTATCCTAGACAAATCTCATCTTATGACTATATCCAAAACATGCAGACTTAAAAATTTTCTTTGACTGTTTCCACTTATGATTACCAAGATGTTACATAATATTTGGGCAGATGCATGAGAATATTATAATTTGTTCTACAGAACGAGTCCTGCGCTCATCTATATCACTGTTGACAGCTGTCAGTACAGATTAAAGTATTAAGGCTGCAGCTGCTTCACAGTGAACCCTTAAATAGTTCTACTTTGCTTTATCCATTCAATCAAATTCTTTGTGATGCACAATACTATTTTTTTTATACTTCCTCTTGCTATAACACTGCAGTAAGACTGATGAAAGGTTTGAGTTAACTAGGAGAAAACACAAAACACAACTATGAGTTAAAGCAACTATGAGAAACTTTCCCATCTTTGAAAAATGTTTCCTGAAACCGAGCCTTTAAAGTTTTCCATTTTTTGCACCTGCCAGTGAAACTGTAGCAAACAAGCATGGAGTCCAAGACAGCGTTTTATTAGGATTGACTCATTTACCTATGAGCAAAAATGCACACCATCAAATAATCGGAAAGATCCTATAATCACATGAAAATACTAACCATAGTGGCTCTAACAAAATCTTTAACGAGAAAACAATAGACCAGTGTTTCTCAATCCTGGTCCTGGTGTTAGTTTTACAGAGCCAGTTTAGCCAATTACCATATTTGTAGGAGAGCGTGTAGCTGGTGGTTGAAGTAATGAGAATTGGTTTTGACCCAGATTTCGAGCAGTAAAAAATAGTGACCGGCTTGCTCAAGGGATTTCTTGTATTAAAACTAAACAGTACACTAAAATATGTTTCTGAAAACATTTGGGAGAAATGCAGTAATAGAATTTGTTTTATCCAAACTGCATAGTTTGGCTGTAAGTTTGCTGCTGCTGACCATTATAAAGAATGCAGGTAGCTTCACCTCACAGACACAGAAGCTCTAATAATAAGGTCAGTGGTACAGACTCATACAAAAATAATTCCTCTTTAAAAACATGAAGGGAACATTCTGCCCATCATCCAAACTCAGTTTAAATAGTCTGATGCAAGAATCTTTGCTTTACTGTTACATAAAAACAGGTGGTCCTTTGAGGGTTAAAGATAATGTTGTGCATGGTTTATACTCACATGTGAGACTAACAGTAAATAGTTCAGTATCTTTTTTGATTTAAACATTTGTACTTTCTTCAGATGGAGTCAATATTCTTCTCCCGTGAGTAACAGACAGTCATTGTGTTTTATATTAGCCCATGCAGACCTAAAATACAGATCAATTGGCTGCAGTGTAGGTAATTACGTAAAAGAGCAATAAAAAGCATGTGGATTAAATATTATCTCGTGTCTCACAAAAAAAACATGATCCATTTAGTTACCCAGAAATCTCTCCTTCTTCCTTTTTAACAGCATCCAACTGCCAACTGTCAACTTTGAAGTAAATGTGGAACGATACAAAAACACAAAATATTCTCACAGTCCTCAATCCTCAAGAATTCGAAGGGAATTTAGTTGATGTAGTATGGGAAACTCACAAAAAATATTGCTACATGGAAGCAATAACTCAATGGAAAATATTATAAGAACAAGGTTTTGTCTAGAATGGCACCAGTGACCGAGCCTGTTATCCATACTCAAACTGCTTAACAAACTGTGTGGGTTCCCATTCAGGTGTGGCGACCTCTGAACATATCCAACACAATCGCAGGGCTCACAGTTCATTCTATCAATTCTAACCCAGACTGTCAAATGTGGCATCTGCTGATGATTTCGTCAAATAGTGATCACTGTTTTTTTTTACGAACGTTGTGTTATGTGTGATTTCATGTGGTAGGTGTTCTGTTTTATGTGCTTTCATCATACTTTATGTGCTTTCATGGGTTTTTATGACTTTATGACCAGTAGCAAGAAAAAAAAAACACCTTTAGGCCAAGTACAGTTAGAATTGAAGTGAATGTACTGTATTTATCCAAATGTATTGTTTTCCAATTTACTGTTTTTATAATGTGGTTTGTAAAGTATATTTGTGTATTAATGTGCGCCGTTCCTATTCATAAATTATTTCAATTAAATAGATTTTTCTCTTACGCAACATGCAGACATAAAAGTATTTTTTATATCAGTGTTATTTCCATGGAAATGTGAGGTGAATTGAGTGTTTATGGACAGGTCGTTTTGTATCTGACACTAAAAATAGTGGCAGAGATGGTTTTTTTTTTTTTTTTCCTGAAACCGAGCCTTTTATCCATAGTTCACTTTTTCCTCCCTCATCTTTTTCCTCTAAACTGTACTTTCCAACCTGAGGCTCCTCTGTCTTGAATTTCTTTTGAAGATGTCACTGTGAGGTTTCCTGTCATATATCACTGACATTAATACATTCTCTCAGTGCTGGGCTAGCACTGAGTATCTTAACATTGAAACGAGTGAGATTACAAAAAAAACAACCTAAAAAAAACATTACGGCAATTTGACCACCAGCAGCTGCAGTCTCATGTTTTTCCCAGATTTCATGTCTGGCTCAAAGGACAAGAGGGGTCAACAACAGCGTGCAACAACTTGCCAAACATTTTGTCCAACACAGGCACGTGGATAGACAAGATTAGGTAATGTTCATTTTTGATGGAAAATACATGAAGCTCTCTGATAATAAAACCGTATTTCTGTTATTCTTTTCATTTTCATCAATATATTCCACCATCCACTTCACAAATATAACATCGATGTTGTGTTCTTTTCTGTTACTGACAAATTATTTGTACTGAACACATTGTGCAGTTGTACATTTGACCCAGTGACGTGTTTTGAGTTATAACCAGCCAACAGCTCCTGCATGCTGATGAAGGGACATACAAGGATACGATATTGAAATCCTTTTTTTGTTTAAAGCATTTCATCGCCTTCAGGGTCAACACCTTTTTATTACCTTGGCCAACCCAAATACTGCAAAATACCTTACTTATCACGAGCCCTGGCTTGTAGGATAGCTTGCATGACACAATGAGGATTTTAACTCTTTCAGAACCCTACAAGCATATGAAGGAGGGAGAGGACTGATAGGTTAAGTAAGTCATTGTACGTCAGCCAATGGCAAAATCTGAACAGTATTAAATACTGCTCTACATCTTACCGATGATACATCCTTTTTGACCTAGAAAAACAAGTTCAACATCCGAGAAATGTTTTTCAGGACAACTTTAGTACTTCCGAGAAAAATAGTTTCACTTTTTTTTCGAGGGAAGGACCTTAATGACAGTAGGGAAAGAAAGGCCAGAGCGAGAGAGATGATGACATGCAGGAAAGGGGCCAGATTTGGACTCTGCCTTGATATGTCATGTGCTCTACAGCTGAGCTCCCAGGACAGCACTGATCTAAATTGGAGTTTAGACACCCATGATGTTGAAATGAGTCTTCTGCTTTCCTCTTAAGCACCATCTTCCTATATTGGACACTGCCGTCATAAGACACTTCACTTTTACTGGATATTTACTTGAGTCAACTTGGAGAATATATAATATTATTGGCCATGTGCAAAATGTTTTAATTGGACAGTATAACCAACAGACCATGCGCTGGTTTGGCTTCATTTGTGTTTATTCATGACTCAACCTTGTGGACAACATCCAGATGTTTTCCGCTGTGCCAAAGGAAATGAAGCATTGTGTTCAAGTGTGAACAGTATTCAGTTGGTGTTATCTGTTTTCTTTCACACCACTCAGTGATGTAACTCCTCGGAATATGATATACCACAACTTTTATCTTTTTTGGGAAACAGAATTTACATAATGAGGTTGTGAAAGTAACAGTATAAACTGTAAATGATGGTACTTAGAACCTGTGGTTACAGGATTGGGGTTAGACAAGTAAAACACCTGGTAGAGGTTGGGGAAAGACTGTGGTTACAGTCAATAATAAAAAAGGCGATGGGATGTAAACTCCAGTGTCCTGCATGAAAGTCTTATGCGCAACACACTCATCCACTACGCCAACATCAACATACTCAACACTTTCCACCTCCACCTCCCTATAGCAACGGCACAATACTTCCCGCAAAGTTGGATATAAATTGTGAGGTGCAGATTTGTCCAATAAAGGCAAAATTCCTGTTGACACCTTCTACAAACACATCTGTATAATGTCTTTTGTGGTTTTGGAGGACGTTTTGTCTAGTCTGAAATAATAACCTGAGTGATAACACTCAGATTCACTTGGCTTGGGAAACTGATATTTTTTAACAGAGAGTGTGTGGAAATAGACACTGGAAACGCAGAGTATCCAACAAAAAGACTGCAATATTCTGAATGCTTAGAGCTTGGTCTGAAAGTTTGGATATCTTGCCCTCTGCTGCATCAAGTCTGACCATTCGTGTTCTCTAATCTGGTTTTTGTGACTTTATAGAAGCCAGTGATCATTTCACAAAGTTATTTATTTATTTAATCTGTGACCTAAAGCAGTTATTAAAATGTTTCTATCCCGTGGTTACTTATTTTCAGTATAATCCAAGCATTCAGTAATTTTTACAGCAACAATCCATCAGAATGAATTTATGAGCACACATGCATAGTAAAGAGCCAACCAAACTCAGAATAACGTCACCACAGGGAATGATGTTGAAAACTATCCACTGCATATGAGTTCATAATTAAGCCGTTAGTGCACGGATCCACAGTATAACATTGTTCATTTTAGGCTACATATAAGAGTTTTGTTTGTGCTGCTGCTCACAGGAGTAGGAAGGCAATATTTCACTACGTTCCTTCAAGACCAGTTAGCTGGTGGCCAACAGCACTCCCCTTCCCCCTCCTCCAGCAGCGTCTAGGAGCCATAAGCCACGTAGACGGGATTCCCTGTGCTTTTATGGTCCAGATTTCCAGTCTGTCGTTTCCTCGCTGTCCAGCCAGTGGTAGTGCGATGGTCTAAAACTTGGCTCGGTGTTCCCTCATTCCTGCAGGGAGAAAAAGTAAAAAAAACGCACATGAAGATGTGCAAAGCAATCTGCAATCTATAGATTATAACATATCATTAATCTATAATTAATTATATGTTATAACACAATTAATATTTCTTTCGTTAAAAACATTCTCATAAAGGCTACGGCTCACCTAACCTAACCTCAAAATCTTCCATCAAGCCCATCATCACATATTCATGTTGTCAGGGTTGGAACCAATAGGCATTTATTTTTAATTCAGGCAAGACTCATAGGTCAACTGAAATTACAGGGAAATGTGTTAATAATCATCCATAAGATATTTTTCCATGTGATGCAATGGTGAAGTCCGTAAAGCTTCTTACTGGTTTTAACAGACAACATCTCATCAGTCCAAATCCTCTCTCCATTGACTTTTGTTTTAGGATTCATTTCAGGATTTTACTGGTCACCTTTAGCACACACCTGGGTCTGATTCCAGGTTACACAGCAGACATGTTAACCCTTTATGAGCCAGTGTGCAGCTTTGGCTCCTCAGGTGTGAGGCTGGAATCTAAAGGTCACCGTGCTTTTGCCATCAGGGCGCCTCGACTTTGGAACGACCTGCCTGAGGTGATAAGGCTCGCAGTGACTTCTTTTAAATCATTTCTTAAATTCTTCTCATTTATTACTTCATTTACCTAACTATAGTGTATCGTCATGTTTTTTTAAATGGATATTGCTATTACCACGTTCTCAAGTCTTAACTTTTCTGTCTTGCTTTTGTTTGACCTCCAGTTCCTGGCTCTCTGTTGCTATTTTGCCTGACTATCTTGTATGTACTTGTCTGTTAAAGCACTTTGTACCACTCTGTTTTTAATGTTGCTATGCAAATAAAGTTATTAATATTATTATCCATCAGTTTTCCTTATGCACTCATCCTCATCAGGATTACAGAGGCTGGAGCCCATCCTAGGCTTTGGGCAAGAGGTGGGGTACAAGTCAATTCATCACAGAGCACATAGAGACAAACAAGCATTCACACTCACGTTCACACCTACCGACATTAACCTGGATTTCACCCCCGAGAGCGCACGCAGATACGGGGAGAACAAGCACACAGGCACATTATTATAAGAATTAATGATTCAGGCTTGTTTTAAAATGTATAGAAATGCTCTGAATGATAATTCAGTTTGTGAAAGTTAAATTCCTGACTTCTCTTGAATTGTCTATTTTGTGTTTATTCTCTGGACACTTGTTGTGTTGAGTTTGGACATCACACAACAAGTAAGTCATATGTTGGAACGTTGCCTGGCAAACTAAATCCTGCTCGTATGTACACGTCTAAGCTTAGATTTAAGGTAAACACAGAGAAACGCTTCCCCTCTGGCAGATCTGTTGTGCCAATCTCTGCACATACATCATTCTGCATTGAAGACATAATAAACAAAATGCATAAATACTAAATGCATTTTTTGACTTGATGGGGACTTTGCAGTTCTATGGGAAATTTAGGTAATTTAATGAAAATATTTCATGTTTAATTTACCTATGTGCAGCAAAGAAAACTTGTTTTATCACTAGGATGAGAAGCACCAGGTTGCGTCATGTGACATAAAGTTGTGGGGTACATGTGATTTACAATACCATAACATTGTGTCCTGCCAGGTTTTTTTCCATACATCATTACTCATATTGACAGATGTCAAGTCACACACACCCTGAAATGATAATTGATTGTTTCAGTCATAGCCTTGAGATAAGACAATAAGGCACATCTAAATGCAGCTGATAGATTCCTCTATGTGTGCTGGCATGCTGAACATATCTCTATTTTCTAACTTTGGAAATTAAGCAATGAGTGCTGTAAGTGATGATGTGTCGAGGCAAGTGGTGACACTGGTACTATACAGCAAGATTTGTATTGGCTTCTTACCTTAATTGTGGGTTATGTTGCACAAGTCGAATGATTTGATTTTGTTTGATTTTTCTATATCATCTAATGTCAAAAACAAGATATGGATTAAACCCCAGC
Organism: Larimichthys crocea; assembly: GCF_000972845.2. Taxonomy (NCBI): domain Eukaryota; kingdom Metazoa; phylum Chordata; class Actinopteri; family Sciaenidae; genus Larimichthys; species Larimichthys crocea. Next base: position 22,929,541 of record NC_040017.1, read on the forward strand.
AGAGATCTGTAATGTCTTCGTGTTAGTAGTGTCTACATGTGTCTTTAAAACAATCTCTATTGCAGAACCATGAACCATATGATGAGGTTAAAAAAACACATCTCTAATGTTATTCTAAGTAGTGTTATTATCATGTCTTTAAAGGTACTACTGCAGGTCATTTATCACGCTTTTATCACTCACTTTTACAAGCCTTGCCAGTCGTAATGATAATTACAGTATCTGTTCTCTCCTAGGAATGCTTGGACTGAGTCCCTTTATTCGCCGCCTTTAACGGCTTCTGTCTTACACATTTACAGTATTCTTTAAACAGCACAATTGATAACAAGGAGATATTTACATCTAAATAAAGTGAAACATTCAATATGTTCCTAATTTGAGAGCGGCTGTTGGCAGCCTTGATGTTGATGTAGCAGACTCAATATGTTTGGCCTTGCTCCCACACTTTCCTAGCAAAGACATTTTACTGCCTTGGGAAAGTGCACCAATGATGTTTGCATGTGTACGTGAATCTTCCGTTACTGGCGTTGTCATTAGTGCTCATCTACTTAATGTTCTTCAAATGTGGTCAGTGACTTTAGGTTCACACACTTTATGTAAATATGGCAAGATGCATCTGACCTGATTCCTCCAGAATATGTGTCATGATGACCAGCAGCTCAGTCAAGATTATCATATGTAGCCCGACAGAGACTTAGTTTCACTCAGACGTACACAAAATGTGAGATTTGTGGGAATGTGGTTCATCAGACAGCTGAAACAATTACATGTGTTTATGTTTGTATAGTTCCAGTTCTGGAAAGAAAGGATAGAACATATACATCATAATGATCATTAGTGGGCAAAGAAGATAACTTCTGCACTGGTGAGTTCAAATGCTTTTATTTCCATGGACTGACATTATAAACAGAGTGGTACACCTTGGCTAAATATCATGCAGCTACAATTATACCACAGTAAAACCACTTAATGTGAGTAATCTGCAACCACATTCACTTGCCATGCACAGCCAAACCTGAAACAGCCAGTCTCTTAATATTTTTAATGTAATTACAGAACAAGAAGAAACAAGGAGCAAACTCAAATTTAATACCTTCAATTTTACAGAGGGAAATATCCTAACCACAAATTATGTCCAGGCACAACAACCCCCCTTGAGTTGAAGTTTATGGGATGCATACCATGGTTTAGTGCAAATGACGCCAGCTATCGAAGTCATTTCTCCTGAGGTCAAGTGCTCATGCACAGAGTGCTGGAAGGTTGCTGAAGGGACTTACTATTGCCTCGGGTGAAGCAAATAACTTTTCAACAGCTGAATGATTTATTGAAGCCACTTCTCTTTTTCTTCACGTCAGCAAGCGCTGAAACGTTTACCTTTATGTTATACTTAGTCACTCCTGGTATAAGACTGTTTCAGATTAGTTGTACTCCATTTCATATTTAGCGCACTGTCAAAGCAGACACCCTGAACTGGGGACAGAGTGTTTTTCCAAATATCAGAGCCTTGTTTCAGCTCAAGAGTGATAGCTCAAGACTCCACTGCAGCTTCTTGGAGTCAGAACAGGATCTCTCTGATCATAAATCACAGAGCAGAGAAGGGTTTACAAGGGACCGGCTCCATTTTCTTCATCCACCATTAGAGGACAACATTTTATCTTTAATCAACCTCCTGTAACTTATTAGGATATCAACTGAGAACAATGGACTTATACAGACACAGTCTAACTTGTTTGTCACTCTTCACTTTATTACTGTGTGCACCTTCTTATTAATAGTGTCTTCAATTTAATCATCATCATACTTTTTTAAAATGAAAGTGAGCTCAAATATGTTTACCTGAAACAACACGGGTCATGCAGCATGTGTGGGTATTCTGGTAAGAACTATATTATAATCACAGTTGTTGTGAACTCTCACACTCTCGTGAAACCAGAGCACATTTTTTTTTAACTGAAGGAGTGACCTGTTGTAGCCCAGTCTAACTCCATGCACTGTGGGAGCAATAACTTACAAGCTTCAGCAGACGGCTGAGGGGGAAAGTGTGACTAAAGGTCTTGATGTCCGTTAGGGCGTGTATTCATTCATATGGGTTTTATCAAGTGTCCGCAGAAGGCATTTATTCGTGTCTCAAGGATAACAAATTGTGGGACAGAGGACACAGCAGCTGTGTTTTTGTCAGCTTTGTTTTTTATGGCTTCAACAAGAAAAGACAGACAACACGAGTTTTGACACTAGCATTAATTTGATTCATGTGTTGTCAGCTTTCTCCCCCTCTGTCCTGGTTGCATACTTTCCGTCTGGTTCTGTCTGTTGTTATGGTATAGTTGGTGCCATCAGCCTTTCATAAATCACAAGCTTACACGCATGAAGCAGATTATATACTTTTCATAAATTGGTGATCGAATACTTGATGATAGGATACATTGTATCATATTGAATTCAACATCTGTACTAATTGGTTTTCATGCCTATTTAATTACCTGCATATGGCATTGCAGTGATATATCTTGTGATGTTGATAGCTTTTTTAATGGGCTCTATAAGTTAGAATAGTGATGACATATATATTTTATTTTATTGCTGTAGTTTTTACATACATTTTTTTATACATTTTATAATTGTATGGTCTAACTTGACCTATTTCACTTTTGTGTTATCCATTTTGCTCGACTCTTTCTTTTGTTGTCTACTTCTGTTTTATTCTTGCTCTGTATAATATGATATATATAAATAAAATAAAGTTTGAGTTTACCAGCATTAATCATTAAGTGACCACTTCAGCTGACGAATAAACCGAAGAAAAACACGATTTAGAAAAAGTATCATTTTCAACATTAGATGTCTGAAATCTTTATTTATGATACTAAATACGCACAAATAGACCTAACTTATAAAGGCTGATGATGGAGCTGCATAATTTATGGGTTTTGCTGCAGGAAGATGAACCACAAAGGCCGGTTTACACAAGTAAGATGAATACCTGAGACACAGCTCTCTGCATTTACGCATATTTTCTTCTGACCTGTGCCCTGTCTTTATTTCAAAGGCATACAAAAAACGAGACACGTATTATTAGGTGACACAATCCATTACTTTGGACCATAATTCTTACATAACATAGACCATAACATATTTATATGGCATATGATAAGTTATGAAACCTTTATATCTGAAGTGCCATATAAAAGACTGCCATAACTGAAATAATAAAATCTGGACGAAAGAACAGAAGAAAGAAATAAGTACGAACTGGCCTATGACTATGACTAATGATGAAAATGTAATGATATGTTTGGATGTGCTCACTGAAGACCAGCAGTCTAGAAAAACAAGAGTTCAGATGAAGGGAAACTGGGGCAAAACAGTTTTATGATGTTTTTTTAAATGAGGAGAAGTAACATTATGAGAGCTAATCGCAGTGCTGTGGAAGAGATCCATGGAGCTGCACATTCATGTCTGATTTCATCCTCTGAATCCTTCTATGAATAATGTGTATATGTATGAACTATTCATGCAACTAAGCTGATGAGAAAACTTATGAAAATACAGCTTAGTGAATTTTATGACTTTAGTTTTTCTCTTTCACCAAGCACAAGAATATCATTTAAATGTTGGCCGAGTTATCAGCTCCCATTTATCATCGTGTTATCGTTCCTCTCAGTGAGTTTTGAAATACTCTAATAAATAAATCTTCTCATTCTGTGCAAAGAATGCTGACAGGGTGTTTTTTGGATTAAATGAAAGCTTGACGTGCCTTCATCTGTGTGTGGCAACTGGTGATGAAGAACAACAACTGGCGGTGAAGCATTATTATGACCTTTAAAACTACAGCTAGAATCATTAGCGACTTGTTCAATCTTTCTTTAACATTGGTAGAAAAGGAAACTACATTACTATACTGATATCTTCCTGACAGATTTATTGTTTTGACCAAATCTCATGTATGACTCTATAGAGTTGAAACAAACAGCCTTCCTATACACTAGTAGGCACATGTGTTGCTCATATGTGACCCAGTATGAAAGACAAAAGATGGGAGTCACCAGCCTGTTTCAGCTGCTCACCGTGACAAAGCAGCAAATTTACAACTTCCTTATGGAGCAGAGTTCAATGCACATGCATAATAAACCGTATCATGTGCATAGACGAGAGCTTCGTAAATAAATACTACAACAGTAAAGTACAAAGACATTTTACTGTGTAGTGTATTTACTGTGAATTCATTCAAAGGGAAATCATCATAAAATTGCTTTTTACTCATTCTGTTGTGGTATTATGCACAACAAGAAAAATAATGAGTACCAGAATTTTAAAGACAATAGCTTGAATTCCTTCTAAATTATTAGAATTAGTTTGTGCTGAAAAACAAAAATAGACATAATTAAACAGGATATAAACGCGTGCTAAAGTCATAGAGTATTACTTCCACATGTGTGACGAGCGTGTCCAGTCTGGCCTCTGTGCTGTGGTATCTGTGCAGGATGCCGGTGCTGGAAATCTGTCAAACTGCTGATGAGACTGATGTTTAACACATGCCTTTCTTCCCACAGACTATCTGGACAATCTCTGCGATAACTGGCGACAGTCAGAATAATAAAACAGGGACATGAAAGCTTGTGAAAACAATTACTTCTTAGTTAATTATGCATGTTGGCTTGCACTGCTGATTTATTTTTTTTTTTTTATGGCTGTAACTTTTTCTGTTTGATGCCCGTGCTGAAAAAAGGCAATTAAATGGTCTTTAGTGGCATTTCTACCAAGCTGCAGGTCTAATCACTTCCATGCTCGTGCAAAATGGTTCAATTATCAGAGCTCTAATAAGTTTTGATGAACTTAAATTCATAGCAGTATAAACATCACTGTCTCCAGTTCCATGGCTCATCAGATCTTTCCATTTGAGATTGGATTTGGCGCCCTCTGTTGATTTTAATCCTCATCTATCAGTAATCATACAGTCTAATGATACCAGTACTGACAGTTTGAATTAAACTACAAGCTGATGTTCATGATTTACATCACTGTGATGCTCACACAGACTTCATATTATAACAATACACTTTCACAATATTTAACTTTTTTTATCTGATACCAGCACGAATGCCTCGTGTGACTACTTAATAATAACTACTCATGGGGGCCATTATGTTTGGCGCGTCATGGAAAAGAAAATGGAGCAGTTACCATGTTAAAAACAAATAAAGAATAAATGATGACTGTTTATTATGAGGTTGTGTTAAAAATCATTAAAACCGTAAAGATTAAATTACTGCAGCTAAAAAAGTACTACAAGTCTGCACACACGTGTGATTTCTGCCATTTCAAAATTTTCCACAGTTATTAAGTTCAAGTGAACTCTTTACAGTAGATTAAAGAATATTAATGTGTGTCCCTAAGCCCAACGTGGCCTGCTATGTTTTCCAAATATTCTCTTTTCCTCTACTGCAGTGATTTGTTGGGAGTTATTTGATTAATTAGAGCAACTTTTCACAATTTTTCCCAACAGGTCGACATTTACTGTAAGAGATTTGACAGAAGAATGGAAAGTACTCTCCACCCCTTGGTCTTGAGAGAGTATCTAATTAATCTAAAATATCAATATTACGTAGCAACGATTGTTTCTTGTTGTCCCCAACAGTGGAAACATCGTCAAACAACCATATTGTGTATATGACATTTTTTGAGCAGAGTGCTGATTTCCTGTCTCTTTGACCAGTGTTTTTTCCTGAGCTTGTGACTCAGAGGCCTAATAAACAGATTTCCCTGCTCCAATCCGGCTGTGGGTGGCCAGCAAACATGGAAAGGTTAAAGTGTTCACCTCCTGAACACATTAATCAAAGAAGTGTCGGGTCATGTGTGGGAATGAAAACCTTCTCTGCAGCTGGGTTGCCCTTTGAGATGAGGTCAGAACAAAAACAGATTGGTAAAGTTCAAAGCCTTTAAAAAACAAAGCTGTTTATGTTTTTTAAGGAATATCTTTAGTCTGAAAATGTTATGTTTTGTTTCAAAAGTAGTTTTTATGTTGTTTCTTATCATTAGTGGTATTGTGGATTTAAGGGTTGTTTGTTTTTTTGCCAACTAAACAAACCATCAGACCACCAGAGAACAATTAGCACGATTTCATGATACCTCTGACATTTTGCCCAGTTTATTTTGAAAGTATTTACCGGAAGTCTTACATGTAGTTAGGTTTCCATTTTTGTCACTTTATTTTGAAAGACTGCACCAGGACGTGTTAGTGTATAGTTCTCTGCATTGACGTAAACTTGACGTAAAATAAATGTAATGTAGTTCTCATGTGTGGCCACTAGATGGCAACAAAACGCTGAATTCAATTGTCCAGTCTAGTGTATTTAGTATGAGTGTTTGCTGCCATCTAGTGGTCACAGCTGTGAACTGCAACCGATAAAAGCCACCAAGTGAAGTTTCGACATAAGACTGCTGGCAGTAATGAGTTCCTATCTGAATATAATATCCCTGTATCACCTGCAGATTTTGCCAAAGTTTTTGGAGCAATCCCATCTGGTGTTTGCATGTTATTTAGATCTCAACCCAACATTTGTCCCTGCTGTCCTTTTTAGGACACCCCTGTAAGGAAAGCTTGTTTGTCTGGTAACCATGGTAATAGCAACAAATTAATTGGATTACTGTTCGTGGTCTCATACTGGAATAAATTCCTGGAATACACTGACTGGAGGAAGATCTAGCTCTTACCCAACCGATATATGTTAACTAATAAAGTGAGAGAGGTTTCATTTAAAATAATTTATAGATGTTATCCATCCAATGATCATATTGTTAGAAGATTCAAAAAAGATATTGATGTGAAATGCACTTTCTGTTCTGAACATATTGAAACAGTTACTCATTTGTTTTGCCACTGCCCCTTCGTCCAAAGTCTGTGGACTGATATCTGTAACTTTATTGCTAAAAAAATTTGATAATGATTTTAAGTTGTTGTAGGGATGTACTATTTGGGCTCTTTGACTTGAACAAAAATAGAGTAAGATTAAACGAAACATTTATTATCAATCTCATCATACTAATGGCAAAATTTAATATTCATAAGTGTAAATTTACTCGAGGAAAACCATCTTTTGTTGCCTTTCACAGTGAGCTCAGGCAGTACATTAAATTTTCTAATAAGACAAAAAGCTATCATTTAAATATATAATGTAAACTCTTTGTCCCCCTGGTGTAGAATATACATGTGGAATGTTTTTGTGAATGTTTTGTATGTGACCTTTGTTCCTTTGTTTTATTAAACAAAGTTCTAATAAAAATAAAATAATAATAAATACTGTTGGCAGTTGAATGGGTGGAGGACAGGGTGGACAGGAGGACGGTTATATGTAGTGACTCAATCTCAAAATCACTCTTGAGCATTAAAAATAGATCCGCAAAAACACATTAGGAAATATTATATGAAATACTGTTGAGGCGTTCATGTGGGTACCAGCTCATTTAGGGATACAGGGGAACGAAAAAGCAGATCAAATTGCAAAGGAGGCAGTAAAGAAAGAGGATGTGGGAATGAAAGTAAAAATGATCAAAAGCAGAAGGAAAAAGTGTGATATGGAAAGAAATAATCAATGAATGGAAACAAAATTGGAACAAGGTGAAGTTGGAGAGGTAGCAGAGCAGATGACCATGAGCAGACTAAGAATAGGGCACAGTAGATTGAATAGAACACTCAACATATTAGGAAAACATCCAACTGGTTGGTGTAGATGTGGGGAGAGAGAGACAGTGGAGCATGTGATGGTTGCTTGTCATGGAAAGAAGAAATGATGGCAGGTTGCAGAAGACAGGAACAGTGGAAATAGTTTCAAGAGTTTAGCAGGATGTGGAAATCCAGAGAAGGGAGAAAGTCATTGTGAGATTTCTCAACTGGACTAATCCAAAGAAAGAAGTAAAGTCCAGCAGATGGCAGTAAATGCAACATTAAGGATGCCGACTGCCAGTAAACATAAAAGAAGATCGACATCCTGTCACGATGGTTTGAGGGTCAGTACTGTGGGGAGTAGCGTCACGTCACGTCACGTCACGTCACGTGAAAAGGTCCAGCAGCTTTCTATCAGTCACTCTCAACTTCACCCAGAGACGTTTCTGCGGCTCGGAGGACCGACCTGACGGGAGATACGACACAGCTGACCGGCTAAGCAAGCTGCAAACTGTGGGGTAGCAGCGTGGAGAGCGTCAGTGGTTTTCCTCACAGACTCGTCGGTGTCGTATTTAGTTGGTACAATAACATCAGAAATGAGCTCACCTGTTTTGACAGCAGACACCTGGAGAGTCATGTGACGCCACTTGTTGTTTCTGAGGTGTTTGAAAGTGACTTCTGGTTGTGGATGAAGTCAAAGTAAAGGTTGGTAGGTACTAGGAAGTGTGGAGAGTCAGTCAGGGCTGTGTCAGCTGTTTGTGTGGATACACTGAAGCTGTGACTGTCTTGTTTTGTTTCAGAGGGGATGGAGAAAGCCAAACAAGATGCATTCGACAACGCCAGGCTGGAAGTGATCAAAGATGGCTATGAGAGAGCCTTCGAGTGCCTCAACAAAGGGCTGACGGCGGATGAAGCGGAGACAAGGCGAAGGCCTTGGAGCTGTACAGCGAGGGCGGCAGCACCTCCCAGGGCCATCAGCGTGCTTCGCAGGGAGAGGAGTGTGTCGGCAGCACCTGGGAATCAGCCAGACGGATGCAGCAGAAGATGCAGGAGACGTTGAACAACATCACCACGCCTGGCCGGTGCTCGAGACCACCCTGACGATGGAGTTGCACCCACACCGAGCGGCCTGGTGGTACGGACATGTCTGCAGAAGGTCTTCACCCAAAGAAGCCAGAGAGGCCTGCTCCATCAAACCTGCTTTCTGCCAATGGCCAGGCAACAGGAGCCGTAGGAGGCAGGCCAGTGAACAGCCTCCGGTTTTATTCTCCTCAGGCGGCTGACGGCCATCTGTCTATCTCGTACGGGACAGAATCAGGGGAAATGTCGTTGGTTGGAGACGAGTTCTACAGCCGTACGTCCAACTCAACGCCATCTCCGCAGAGCAGGGTGAGAAGAGAGGAGCGCTGTACATCCCTCACGGTGTCCAGATATCTTTGTCACGCCTGAAGGGCAAGTGAGCGCTCCATCGTACCCGGGCAACCTGCGCCTGGTGAAGTTTCTAGTGATCGCACTGAAAACATGCCCGACAGACCACCGGCATTTCTGCAGGTAACAGGATCGACACATGAAAACACACATAAAAGCTTGAAAGGACCGGATCAGGCCTGCCCGCCACTGCCCTGCTTTGTCTGATGCAACAAGTGAAAGGCCATGTCATCACCAGATCTCTCGTCCGCGCCCTTTAACCTAATTTTACAAGATTATTGCTCGGCTCATAAAGACCTGTAGACTGTGAGTCATCAGCAGGATCAGATAGGCTTGTTAAGGATCTCTGCCCCTCATCTTATGGACGGGGTCATGTGAGCGTTGTTTACTCTAGTGCCCCAATCCTAATGGGTTTATTTGCATGATGTCATCCTCCTGGGAATCCACAATCGGGATCATTATTCCAAAACCTACTGGACAGAATCTTCCCTCCATATATACAGCTCTGATCTCAGACCATACAAACATGTTGTAATGTAAATTATAACAGAAGCCCACCGTCGCATTCAAGTGAACACCGCCACTAAAACAAGCGCTTCTCTTTTCTGTAGGACCAGAGTTCAGGGTCTTGTAAATAATGTGAGTTATGCTTTTGATCGTCATCATGCTGGGCTGTGCCACACTGTAACGAGTCTGCTTTTGCAATTATACCTGGCAGTGATGCAATGAATGAACTTATCGCTGGTGTGAGATCAGTTTTAATAGCTTTTAAAATGCGTCATAAAGCAAAAAGCCCTGCCAAGACTTTTTATTTTTCACATTAACAGCTGAACAGTGTAGAATACACGTGCACCTGCATCTTTTTCTCATGGGAACATCCATGTTATCAGTCGGACATACCAACTGCACAGATGATTCTGTGACGCTCACCAGATATTTCTCTTCTTCTGCGCAGTCACAGGTATGAATGGGCGCACAGTTTGGCCTTTGAACGACGTGATTTGTAAATGTGGAGGTCAAACTGCATGTAAACATTACAACAAGCGATAAGATAAGCGACCACATGAAGCCATGTGAAGGTTTTTGTTAGAGGACTAAATCAATACATTAACTCGTTTAACCTGTTTTTGATCAGTTTTCATCAGCAGTGTTTGTCCCCCCCCCCAGCCCCGATACTCTGACAGCAGATCATGAGACTGAAATTTGACTCTTAGTTGGGGAATTTCCCAGGTGGTGGTGTTGCGGGGTGGGGTGGGGTGGGGTAGGGGTGACACTGGTGAATCACATGAGTGCGAGTAATTATCTAAACCCTGCTTAGCCTGATATGCCCTATAATCCTGTTAGACATGCAGCAGTCAGAGGGAGACCGTGTCCTCTGGTTTGTCTTCTCTCGAGGCGTTCACTGTGTCACACTAATCAGAATCACCATAAGACGTGCACAGGAAGTCATTTTGGAGGTTATGTTTGAAAACCCACATGTGAAGCAAAACATGTAAATATTAGGACACATGTTGGACATACACATCATTTCATTTTCCAGCTCATGCATTCTTATCTGTTAACTCTCATTTGCTTCCGGACAGGTGTGTGACTGGCCTACCCACTGATGGCCGTAAACTCCCCGGTGTTGCTTTGTAACACTGGTGTGTTTAGGTTTCCGGACATGATGGCGCCAGCGCCCGGCATTATGTGGGGGGTGGTGTATCCTCTGAGCTGCCTGCTGCAGACAGAGTGCTGTTCCAGGACCTGCTGTCTCAGATGACTGATCTCAGGGTTCAGGTCAGTGCTGCTGTGCAGTCAGATCTGTGACAGAAAGACAACATGGTTAGACATCTTCTTCAGGGAACAAATGCAAATGGGGCCTGTACATTATATCATGTCCCTCTCATCTGCAGCTCAAACCTCATTTATTTTTTTAAGCTGTTTTTATTATGGATATTATTTTAAAGCGGAGATGCCACTCACAGTGTTTTCTTCCATAATATCAATGTAATACAAGAATAATACTTGAGCTTCAACTGAAATATTGACTTATCACCACAATAAGTGTTTCCCGTACAGAAGAATCTCTTTAAATCAGGGCGACCACTGAAATAGATTTGTCCTCCACACATAAAAATATGTTTTTGTGTGTTGAAATGCAGTTGAAAGAGCAGGCTGATAAAAAAGTGTGCCAGAAGTTTTCATCTGGTAGTAGCTTGTGTTAGGACTGCTGTTCGACAGCCCCTAAACACCCTCCACCCTCCACCCTCCAAGTGAATCATCACAAACACATTTCGCAATCACAGGAAATGCTTCAAGATATTAAATCTGTTCCCTCATGACAAAGTTTACTGCTTACGTTGCGGTTTGAGAGGCACAGACTTTGGAGGATTTTGAAGTTTTTTTCCATTGTCTTGTCCTGGCATGAAACGCTTGCTTTACTCTTCTGAGTTGGCACACATCTCTTAAGTTACCCCTGCCTCAGCATTGAGGGGATTTGACACAGGCAGGTGAGGAGAATTAATCGGTTATAATGCTCTTATCTGCAGCAGTTAGAACAACCTCAGAGCTTCAGCTGAAAGGCAAGTGCCGGTTCATCCATGATGGAGGGAAAGGCGATGGCTCCGATCGAGCCATGCAAGGTCATTTTGAGTGGTGTAGTCAGGCTAGTTATCGTCTCTATGGACGTGGTTCCTATGAGCAAGTAGGCACTTTTTACTTTTTGCTTTCATTTTTATGTCGAGTAGATTTGATGTTTTCAGCACAAAGGGAGAGACTGTTTCGACCGCACTGACAGGGACATTTTTCAAATGGTAGCCTCTTTTTGCAAACAAATAGCGCATTGTACAAAGAAGCCCAGAATATAAGACGAGCTATTGTGTGAATTGTGGGGTTACTTGGAGGCAAGATCTCAGGGAGATGTGCACAGCTTGCCCAAAGTGGCAGATAAAGCATCCAAAGATTTTGACTGACAAGTAGGTCTTATTTTTAGCCCACGTTGTCTGTATTCATCTTACCGCAGCTAACCAATGTGTCTGTTTTGATCAGGCTCCAGATGAAGATGCCGAAAGCGTTAATCTCAGTCAGAAGGGCCCATTGTTCCGCCTGAGGAGGCTGCACCGACAGCGACAGAGGACGATAAGCCACTGCCTGAGTGGAGTGAAAAGGTAGCAAGTGGGATCCTGTCAGGTGAGGTCAAACTGCATCTTCTCCCTAAATTATCCTTGTGAGTTAGTTAGTTAGGAAAACATGTCACGTAACTATCCCAATATGTGTTCCTCTCAGGTGCGTCCTGGCTAAGCTGGGGCCTGGTGAAAGGTGCTGAGTTTACAGGCAGCGATTCACAAAGGGGCGTCTAAACTCCGAGAACACATCACACCAGAGGACAGACCCGCCCACGTCAGCCCCCACGGTTACCCAAAGGTCTCCATGTCGCCAAGCAAGCAACAGGGGAGCTGTCAAAGTCAGCCAGTTTCCTAGGGGA